>NC_041233.1:68890856-68900190 GCF_002837175.3 Physeter macrocephalus
ACGCGGGCCTCTCACTGCTGTGGCCTCTCCCGTTGCGGAGCACAGGCTCCGGACGCGCAGGCTCAGCGGCCATGGCTCACGGGCCCAGCCGCTCCGCGGCACGTGGGATCTTCCCGGACCGGGGCACGAACCCGCGTCCCCTGCCTCGGCAGGCGGACTCTCAACCACTGCGCCACCAGGGAAGCCCCTCAGCCAGCATGTTTGAAATACTCCAGAATTTAAAAACAAAAAACAAAAATAAATATTTGGCCTAAGGAAAGCAAGCAAATCTAGGCTGAGCGGGAGTAGATAGAGGTGAGGAGAGTGGAGCAGTCAGAGGAGGGGGATTCCTGGGTGCCCCTCTGGTTGGATTCTGTGCCAGAGCCCACAGTGGGTAGCTTGATAGGGAAAAGCAGGAAGCGCGAGTGCCACTCCCTGGTCTCCTGGTGCCCTTACCTCCATAGCAGGGCTGGCACAGCAGAGGGATACAGGCCTACAAACTGGGGAGAATGTGAGCTTTTAGCTGTACCTCTAGGAAATTTTCAGCTTAGAAAAAACACTCCTAGTCTATTCTGGTCAAGATTCCTATAATGATTTGATTTCTATAAAGGGGCTATTTATGTTTATAAATTTCCTTAAAATATTCCTATCGGGTAGAGTAAACGAAAGGTGACTCTCCAAAGATCTACGTAATTGAAGATCAAAGAATCCAAGAATGTCCCTTTGGAAGCAGTTGGACACAGGACCCCTTATTTCATACCAGAGAGAGGCCTGTGATTCCAGGAGCACGTCTGCTTGCCCAGGTCATGCTGTGGGTCAAGGGCTCATGGCCCAGGGCCCGTGGCTCCTCTGGGCCTCCCTTCTGTGGCCTGAGTGTCCTGGGACCTCCTTGGTCCCTAGGACCGTAGATGGGCAGGGCTGCTGGGTTTCCTGACTCCGTGTACAAAGGTCACATTCAGTTCTCACAGCTCTGCGGTGCCAGCTGGGCCGCACACTTCCTCTCAACTCTGGAAAAGCACACCGGAGGTTTTCATAAACGGCTCCCACACCATCCCCGTTCTGATGTGCCACCCCCCACTCTCCAGAGACATCAAGGATTGACTCTCCTTCATCACCTTTCTCCCTTTCCTCCTGAAGTCACACATCCACTCCTAGCTAACAGGTAAGATTCTCAAACGCCCAGCTGGGTCTTCTCTCCAGTAAACTGGGACTGTGGGAATGAAAGGACACATTCTCCAGTCATCTTCCCACCAAATCGGAGGCTCTGAAACTCTGTCTTTTCCTCTCTCCGTGTTGTCGCTCCTAACACTTGCCCCAGCCCATCTCTAGGCCCTTTGCCTCCCATTTCCTGCCTTGACTCCCAGTCCATCGATGCAGAACATTTCACAGCTGTTTGGAAACTCGGGATCAATAGCGAATCCAACCGTGTGACCTGACGCCCGGGACCAGAGGCCTTTCTCCTCCATCCAGTCTTCCCAGAATGTTTTGAAAGGACTGAAGGATTGAAAGGATTCTTGAACTCCTGTAACACTTCCCCCCTCCCCCCCACCAGATCCATTTCTCATTTAATAACAGAAAAAAATGACCATCTTTTCAGGTCTTCTTCTCTCCAAATAGCCTATGGGATCCTGTGAGCAGGAACTCAGTATAGGCCCCTAGATAGCCCGCCAGTCAGGACTGGCAAGTCTCGGGTGCCTGGGATTTATAGATTGGTTGTGGGCCCACAGACCCTGCCACAAGCCCACAGCCGCTCACGCAGAGGCAGCCACCTTTCTGCAGTCGGTGCCTCCCCAGCACTGCGCGGCCAACAGGCTGAGCTCCCCAGGGCCTCTTGGGGCTGCCTGGGCCCCATACCAGGCCAGAACAGCTCAGCCTGTTAATCCTTCTCCATCTAGCAAGGCTGAGCTTCTTCAGACTCTCGTTGCTGGGTTTCAGAATCCACTCTCTCCCGGTTGACATGCCAGGTGACTCTTCTTCCCACTACCTTGGTGTACTCTTTTTGGATCCCTTTCCAATGGTTGGATGAATGGAGTGGAATTTTAAGTCTTTTTCCCCAAAGTCACTGATTGGGGTAAGGGATAGCAATGGGAAGTCGTCACTTAGAGGTTGGCTCAATCTTGCGGAAACAAGATTCCATCAGTATTTAAGGCAAAGTGGGCCCGCACTGATGCAGCTTCTGCCAAGCAGCCCCAGGGCCGGCAGGAGTGGGGCGGAAGGCCGTCCGGAGGGCACGGGCGCATCTCTGTGACCCTGATCCAAGAGCCTTCCCCAGCAGGTCCTGTGTGCTGCTTCCGGCTCACCACCCTGCCTACCCTTAGACTTGGTTTTCCTTTAAAAGTACCAATTTAGTTCAAACCCCCATTTTCAAGGTTGGTAAGGGATGTGCTGAGAGAATGACTGACCCAGAGCCACAGAGCAGGATTGGGGCTGCACTCTGGGTCTCCTGATTCGCAGGCGGGGCCCTTCCTGCTGCAGCCACCGTGCTGAGGGTGAAAGCAGGTCTGAACTGGTTCCTCCAGGATGGGAAATGTTGCCACATGGGCCAAGGCCCCTGGTCCTGTTCTGCTCAAAGCTGGCCTTTCTAGAGCCCCAAACACCAGGCTCCTCACTATGGGTACAGCCTAGCACATAGAATTGTCCGCAAATCCTCCTGAAAGAGTGAAGTACTCTCCACGGGAGTGATTGTAACCCTGAGCGGACAAAAATTTGTTCTTGGGGTAGGGTGAAAAATATCTTACAGTGTATAACTAAACACACACGCACAGAGTGTATAAACAGATATACAGTCTATCTGTGGGATTAAAATTTCACGGGGGAGTAAGATCTCAGCCGCCTATTACAATGTGTGTGGGGGGGTTTCCCCACACCCCCGAGCAATGCTCTGACATCAGCTGGGTAGTCTACAATTCAACTCCATTCTGACACCATCTACCTGGAGATAGCATTAAATCCCACAGGTTAAAGGCTCGGTCCTACAAGACTGCACCCCAAGCCCTTCCCTGGCCCCAATCCCCACAGCTTCAGAGGCCAATCCCAAGTTCAGGTGATCACAGGTACTTCTGATCAACTGCCTATGTATTGGTAGCTCCCACAACTTTCTCCTCAGGTTTGATTTATTTGCTAGAGTGGCTCGCAGAACTCAGGAATACATTTTACTTACTAGATTACCAGTTTATAATAAAAGGATATAACTCAAGAACGGCCAGGTGGAAGAGATGCATAGGGCAAGGGATGGGGGAAGGGCACAGAACTTCTCTGCCTCTCCCAGCTCACCACTATCTCCACACCTCCAGGGATTCCTGAAGACAGAAGTGCTCTGAACCCTTTTCTTTGGGGTTTTTATGGCGTTTTCATTACACGGGTGTCACTGATTAAATCACTGGCCACTGGTGATTGATTCAACCTCGAGCCCTTCTCCCCTCGCCAGAAGTCAGGGGGTTGGGACTGAAAGTTCCAAACCTTCAGTCACATGGTTGGTTCCCCTGGCAACCAGCCCCCATCCTTAGGAACTTTCCAAAAGTCACCTCATTAACGTAAACTCAGGTGTGGTGAGAGGGGGTTGTTATGAGTATCAAGACACCTGTATCACTCTTATCACTTAGGAAATTCCAAGGGTTTTAGGAGCTCTGGGTCAGAGATATAAATTTCTTGTTATAAATCACAATATCACAAGGAGAAAATGTCTACAAAGGTTCCTGGATGGAGGCGACAATGAAAGAAAGGTGAGAAACACCGGAATATAGGCTCTGGAGTCAAGATTAGAATCTCCCCTCTACCTCTTTCTAGCCGGTGACCCTGGGCAACTTTTTCAACCTTTCTGTACCCCAGTTTATCCCTTAGTCAAATAGGAATGAAAATTATACTCATCTCGTAGGGTGGCTGTGAGAACTACATGAGATAATACACATAAAGAACTTAGTTCCATGCCTGAGACGTTAGTTCACAACAGGTGTTAGATGCATCTTTCAGATTAAGCGGCTGAAAGTGAGGGCGTCCTCCTCCACGTGATAAGAATCACTCCGGCCTCCTGTGGCAGAGAAAACAGAGCTATGGGTTGTTTCAGCCATCACTCTATATGCAGAAGGGTCCCATTCGGTGCTAAGGATTAGAATTGGCGCTAGGATTTCAACCACCCACCCACCCACCCACCCACTCAGGTCTCTGCCCTCCACCTCTCTGTATCTGGCCACTAAGCACGGCCACCTGGGGTTTTATTAGATGATAAATTGCATGAAGTCCTCAAGGGATTTAGAGCCTAAAGGGGCGGCCAGAGACTCCATCAGCACTGGCAAAAAAGCCTTATCTACTAAGTCAGTGCTTCTTAGACATTAACAGGTATAGGAATCACCTGGGTATCTTAACATTCAGCTTCTGATTTGGAAGGTCTGGAGTGGGACCGGACAGTTTGCATTTCTGACAAGCCCCCAGGCGGATTCGATGCCGCTGGCCCAGGACTACAGACTGAGGGGCCAAGTACTCAGGAAGCTGCCCTTTCCCACAGATAGCCAAACCGAGGAAATGATGTTCCCCTTTCTCTGCTGATGGCTGCCTATTATTCTGACATCTTTTGGGGCCCACAATAAAGTGTCTAGAAAACTTCACGTTGGTAAATTCTGAAACGAAATCTTCAAGGCGAGTTTATCCTGCACCTGGGGTCACGACCATTCTCTGAGGATTTCGAACGCTGAGTTACAATGAGCTTGCTTCAGTGCCCCTGCTGGATCCCACAGTTGTACTTGCTTTTCTTCCAGGATCAAAATACTTCAGGGGGAGGGAGAAGCAAAGACAGGAGAGGAGGAGAGAGGGGAGAGAGAGAGGAGGATCATAGTAAAGCGGCTTCCCAACTTCCTTTTGGAAACAGCCTCAGGTAGCCACCATTTCTTCTGGCAGAAACAACTGAGAGAATGTAAATGGGAATCGTTTATAGAGGAGTCTCCACCAGGGCAGAGCATTTGAAACCAGGCCACTACAATTGTACAGTGTCCGGGGATCTCATTCTGTCACTCGATTAGAATTTTTAGTGTAAGTCAAGTAATGTTTACGGAAGGCCCCCAAGCAGAAGGGCCTGGGGTGTGGGGTTTGGAGCCAAGAACCGGCAAACAGGCAGGTCCCAGATGGCAAGGGACAACAATCTTTTTTTTTTTTTAATGCATTTGAGGGGAAGTTTCCTCAGAAAATGAGTAACCCGTTAACACATAAAGATGAAATAACTTGGACTGTTCAGAGAATGAAGCTGCAAGTGGGTTTGCCTTGTGGATTTGCTCTTGGATCTGCCCATTGACCTGAGGGCTCTTGGTAGGATTCACATCCTACCTCACACAAATATTGTCACTTAATTCAAACAACACCTGGGAACATCAAAGTGGTGAGTGTCTTAGAATCCGTGGTCTGCCCAACAGATGGGCCACCTCCAGGGGGGTTGTCAAAGTGGGAGAGCTTGGGAGGCTGTGAGAAAGATTTTCCTGGGCTGGGTCATGTCTTGACTCAGTCCTTCAGACTGAAGGGCCGGCCTCCTTCGTTTATCCCACCTCCGTCGTTTACGGTCAGTGTGACATTGGGCACGGTTCTTTATCTGTAAAGTGGGGATAATAATAATACCTACTTGATGAACATGTTGTAAGGATGCTACAGGATGAAGCACACAAAAAGCTTAGCGTAACATCTGCTATTGAGTGAATCCTCAAAAATGGGTAGTGGGGGCTTCCCTGGTGGCGCAGTGGTTGAGAGTCCGCCTGCCGATGCAGGGGACGCGGGTTCGTGCCCCGGTCCGGGAAGATCCCACATGCCGCGGAGCGGCTGGGCCCGTGAGCCATGGCCGCTGAGCCTGCGCGTCCGGAGCCTGCGCTCCACGACGGCAGAGGCCACAACAGTGAGAGGCCTGCGTACCGGAAAAAAAAAAAAAAAAAAATGGGTAGTGGGTACATTGAGCAAGTGCTCAAGTCTCGGGGGGTGGGTGGAGGAGTAAGGCAAAGGAAAGAACTAAGAGCTTAGAACGTTGTTTTTCAACACACGCTTTCCTTTGTGTGCACAGAACCAAATTCAATGCCCACATCCTAAGCCATAAATGGACATCCCACCTGCCCAAGCTTCTTGCCCACTTCCCACTGGGTTAAAAGCCAACACAGCCACTTCTGAGCCTCTCATGACAGAGTTATGGAAGCACACTGCCCTCGCTCTTGATTTCCACCATCTCCAATCTCCCGTCCTTCTGCATCTCCAGCTGACCTGTGGCTGGATCTCACTCTTCTCCAAGATCGACTGCATCTTTCTCCACTACGTAGCTTTTGTTTTTTACAATAAAAATAAAACTCTGTTTACATCTTTTCAAATTAACTGCCCTTCTTTGTCATTGCATGTATTTTTAATTGTTGTGTTGAATTCCGACTTATTGATTTGTCATTATTTTTATAATCATTCTCCCACGGAGGTATTTGAGTGATTTCTAGATTTCAATATTCCTAATAGAACATCTAAAAACATCTTAATCCAGATTATCCTCTTCCTTTAAAAAAACATTTTTATTGAGATATAATTGACATACCATGCAAATCACCCATTTAAAGTGTACAATTTAATGGTTTTTACTATGTTAACAAAGTTGTGCACCCATCACCACAATTAATTTTAGAACATCTTTATCACCCTAAGAGGAAACCTTATACCCATTAGTAGTCATCCCATTCTCCCCATTTCCCCAGCCTTAGGCAACCACTAATCTATCTTCTGACTCTATAGATTTGCCTATTCTGGAAATGGCATATAAATGGAGTTATTTAATATTTCCAAAGACCATTCCATTCCACAGTCTTTTGGGTCTGGCTTCTTTTACTTAGCATAATATTTTCAAGTTTCATCCATGTTGTAGCAGGTATCAGTATTTATTCCTTTGTATTGCCAAATAATATTCCATTGTATGGCTATATCACATTTTATTTATCCATTCATCAGTTGTTGGACATTGGTCTATTATGAATAATGCTGCTATAAATATTCACCTACAAGGTTTTGCATGCACGCACATTTTCATTTCTGTTGCGTGCACTGCATAGTTATGCCCCTAATCAGGTGTTGCTCTTGTGGTTCAACCCTTGTTCCTATGTTGAGCTCATGCTCTCCTTTCCGCCCCAAACCTGCTCCTCTTCCAAAGTACACTGCAGGTTTCACCACCTCTCCTGTTGCACAATCCAGAAGCTTAGCAGTCATCCTGTATGCACCCTCAGCTCCTCCATCCTCCACCCCACTGCAGCCCACATCCAGTCCAGCTGCAATTCAAATAGAAGCATTCCTCAGAGCATGCTTTGCAGATGTTCTAGAATCAATCAGGCCATTAACTCTCTATTTTTTTTTTTTTTGGCTGCGTCGGGTCTTAGTTGTGGCATGCAGGTTATTTGCTGCGGCGCCCGGGTTTCTCTCTAGTTGTGGTGCGCGGGCTTCAGGGCACATGGGCTCTGTAGTTTGTGGCACACGGGCTCTAGTTGAGGCGCACGAGCTCAGTAGTTGTGGTGTGCGGGCTCAGTTGCCCCATGGCATGTGGGATCTTAGTTTTCCGACCAAGGATCAAACCCGCGCCCCCTGCATTGGAAGGGGGATTCTTAACCACTGGACCACCAGGGAAGTCTCAGGCCATTAATTCTTTACACACTCATACCCCTCTATTTATACTTGTAGGGTTACTTGATTAATGTCTGTTTGCTCCCTGTTTTATCTCGAGTGCTTAGCATAGTGCCTACTTTATAGCAAGACTGTAAGCCTCTCAAGATTGGATATATATCACATTTCTTTTATAACATCTCACAGATCCCAGTACACTAGTGTTGGCAATAAAAATGTGTTGACTTGAACTGCTTTTATTATTATAATTTTTTACAAATTTTTAATTAAGGTATAATTTACTTACAGAAAATTCAGCCTTTTTGGTGTGCAGTTCCATGGGTTTTGATAAATGTATACAGTCACATGATCACCACCACAATTAAGACACAGAACATTTTATCACCTCCCAGAATTTCCATGTGTTCCTTTGTGGTCAACCCTCTGCCTCCCCTATTCCCATGAAACCTCTGATTTGTGGTTTTCTATCCCTATAGTTTTGCTTTTTCCGGAATCTCCTGTAAATCTAATCATATATCTGTAGCTTTTTGATTCTGGCTTTTCTTCCACTTAGCTCATGCATTTGGGCTTCACCTATGTTGTGTAAGAGCTCGTTCCTTTTTATTGCTGAGTACTATTCTGTTGTATGGAAGAACTACAGTTTGTTTATCCATTCCAACTGTTTTCCAAAGCAGTTGTATCCTTCTGCATCCCCGCCAGTGGCGTCCAAGGGCCCAGTTGCCCTGCATCCTCACCAGCACTTGATAGTGAGAATTCTTCACATAGTCTGGATTCCAGTACTTTATGAGATATGTGATTTGCAAATGTTTTTTCCCATCTGAGGCTTGTTTTTTCTTTCTCTTTATATCTTTCAAAGAGCAGAAGTTCTTAATTTTGATGAAGACGAATTTATCACTTTTTAAATTTTAAGAATCATGCTTTTGGTATCATACATAAGAAGTCTTTGCCTAACTCAAGGTCGTGAAAAATTTCCCCTATGTTTTCTTCTAGAAAATTTGTAGGCTTCGGGTTTTTACATTTAGGTCCTTGGTCCATTTGATTTCTTTTCTATCTCATGAACTTTTTCATCTGCTTTAGGTCCCAAATTGAACCTACAATATGCTTGCCCACATTGCTCTCCAGCCTTTAAGCTCCTTGAGGTCAGGGACTGTGTTTTCTAAATGTCAATATTTGCATGACCCTGAGAATGAGCTCCCCTTAAACTGTGAGCCCTCGGCACCTCACTTGGCTCACCCTAGTCCCCACCCCTTATTATTATTATTTTTTTAATATCAGCCATTGATTATTTTACTATTAAATGTTTTTATGTACTCTGTTTCATTTTTTTTCAGTGCAATACACCCAACATAAAGTAGAAACAACTGAAAACAAAAAAGCTGCTTGATACATATGAACCTCTACAAGTACGCCTAAGAATGCTTGGAAACTCACAAGTCCCCTGAGACAACCTCAGAGAACAGAGTGACCTGCCCGGGTTCAGGTGCGCTGAGGAGAGAGCCTTGCACAGTGGTTTCCCTGTCTCCCAGTCCCTGCATCGCTCTAGCCTGGGGGACTGGGAACACCAGTGCTCTGTGATCTGTATCCATTTTCTTTTTTTAAATTATTTTTTGTTTTTTAATTTATTTTTTATTTATTACATCTTTATTGGAGTATAATTGCTTCACGATGGTGTGTTAGTTTCTGCTTTACAACAAAGTGAATCAGTTATACATATACATATGTTCCCGTATCTCTTCCCTCTTGC
>NC_041233.1:68901402-68927741 GCF_002837175.3 Physeter macrocephalus
ATTTAGGTCTTTAACCCATTTTGTGTTTATTCTTGTGTGTGGTGTTAGGGAGTGTTCTAATTTCATACTTTTACATGTACTTGTCCAGTTTTCCCAGCACCACTTATTGAAGAGGCTGTCTTTTCTCCACTGTATATTCTTGCCTCCTTTATCAAAGATAAGGTGACCATATGTGTGTGGGTTTATCTCTGGGCTTTCTATTCTGTTCCATTGATCTATATTTCTGTTTTTGTGCCAGTACCATACTGTCTTGATTACTGTACCCACCCCTTATTTTATGCATGTTCATATTTTCCATAACACCAAGCATCATGTCTTTCACTTTAGGTACTAAATACATGTTACTGACATTTTAAACATGAGATATTCGAATGGCTTTAGGCTGCCTATCCCACTGAGAATGAAGGAGAATTAGCACAACTTGGAAAAATCATTTCTAGTCATTCAATCAGCACTGACTGTACGCTGTGCACCTACTGTGCGCCAGACGCTGGAATGCCTCCTGGTGGCCCAGACCTCCAGAAGGGTACTTCATCCTATGTGGCCTTCATATAGCAGTGCTTATGACATCACCCAGTAAGCAGGAATACAGAGTTGTACAACCAACCAAAGTGCTCTGATGGGATGTTTTCAAAATCTGAAACACATTCAGGTAGAAAGTATGACAGAGAAATAATGTGTCAGTCCCCCCACGTGGCAGACGTTCTACCTTGAGTTCAAGTGAGGCCAGATGTAAAAAGACAAGGGTCAAACGTGCAGGGCTACTTCTCTCTCGTTTTCCCTCTATTTTTCCCTCGAGTTGCACTTTTTCCCCCAACAGGAAAGAGTTTTCAGGGAACACCCACTTTGTGGCTACCTGGACAGAGAGAAGGGAAGGGGACTTTCCCCATTCAAGGTTTGCAAACTCAAAGACTGAAGGAAAAACCCAGTTTGTCTGGAAGGTGACCTTCTGACTGTCTTAGGCTGTTATAACAAAAATATCATGAACTGGGTGGCTTACAAACAACAGAAATTTATTTCTGACTGTTCTGGAGGCTGGTGATCTGAGACTGAGGTGCCAGCATGGTGGGATGAGGGCCTCACCCAGGTTGCAGACTTCTCCTTCTAACCTCACAAGGTGGAAGGAGCTGACAGATGTTGCTGGCGCCGCTTTTACTGGGTTGGCCAAAGAGCTCGTTCGGGTTTTTCCAGAAGATGTTACGGAAAATCCGAACGAACTTTCTCGCCAACCCAGTATAAGGACACTAATCCCATGAGGGCTGTGCCCTCATCACCCGCCAAGGGCCTCACCTTTTGTCAGGTGTGCTGGGGTGGCAGTTAGATGCCCCCTTGTGCCTCAGCTCGTGTGTTCCGGCAAAGGGGACACAGTAACTTAGGAAGGACAAATCGATTCTCATTTCTGGAAAGATCCTAAAGAACTTTGATGCTTTGACAGAATATTTCGTCCCAGACTAGAAAAAAAAAAATCTATTTAAATACTGTGTTGTTTTTGTTGTTGTTTTTCTTTTTAAATTACATAGGTTGAGAAATCGTGAGTTTAAAGCTTAGTGATTTGAACTTAAGCACGTTCTAGAGGCAGGAAAAGACTCATTAAAATAAATTTTATGACCTTGGCATTTTGTATTGTTTAAAAGTAACCAATTACAGAAAATGGAAATGAGATGTCAAGATTTCAATTTTAGGTTTAAAGCAAACCTAGTTCCCTCCTAGTGATTAATAATTAAAATAAACTTCATAGTTCTAGGGAACAACCTAATTTGGGCAATGTTTTTAAAAATTATAATTTGTGAACCACCAGCCCTAGAATCACTTGACAGGTTTGTTAATAATCTCCCCTTCCTCCCTCCCTTCATTCCTTCCTTCCTTCCCTCCCTCCTTTCTTTCTTCTCTCTCTCTCTCTCTCTCTCACACACACACACACACACACACACACACACACACACACACACACACACACACAAGTTACTGGGTCCCCCATTAAACCTATCTGGTGGTGAGGCCTGGGAGTTTGCATTCTTAATAAACTCCTGGGATATAGACATTTTCATTCAAGTTTTAAATCACTAATGTATGGGCTCTTTCCCTGTCATGGTAACAGCACCCAGTACTAAATACTAACAATGCTAACAATAATAATATTTTGCTAACCTTTATTGGGTGTTAGTATGGGCCTGTTTTGAGTGTACCTCATGCATTAACTCATGTAATCCTCTCAGCAACTCCTGGAATAAGCAGCACCTTCCTCCTCGTTATGGAGCTGCAGAAACTGAGGCAGGAGTACCTTGTCCGGGTCGTGCTGCTGGGTAGCGGCTCTGGACTAAAGGAGTTCATGAGGCACAGGGGGCTCCTCATGACCCCAGGGGAGAGGTGAACCCACGGGTCCCTTTGCCCCTGCACGCAGGCAGATGGACATTTACATCAGTGTGTGCTCTGCTTCTAGCCTAGCCCAGGGCTAGGCTCACGCTAAAGAGCAAAGTCCCCTGAGGGAGGAGGAGACATGCTGCCACCTGACTGGCCAGCTCAGTTCTGCCCAGAGGGGCTCCATCCCCAAGGTGGACTCTGCCTGCTTCGGGCTTACCAGTTGAAAACATTCTAACTAGGTTGGGCCATTGAGGCCTGCTAGGCAAGTCAACTGATAGCCAGGCAAACGTTGATCTTCTTTTCTAGGAAGAGAAAAATCAGACCCTTATCTGCCTCTCTGGTGTTGGAGAAGTAGGCCTTGTCTCTCCATACTTGGTCAGTGGCATCACAATGCCCTGGGGCCCTAGGTCAGTACACGGAGGGCATCTGGCTTAGACCCTTGCCTGCTCCTCCTTGCTGACGAGTCACGAGACCTTTTTTCACTGATAAAAATGCAGTATTAATTTCTTAGGGCTGCCATAACAAATAACCAGAAACTGGATGGCTTAAGACAACAGAAATTCATTCTCTCATCGTTTTAGAGTCCAGAAGTCTAAAATCAAGGTGTAGGCAGGGCCATGCTCCTGCTGAAGGTGCTAGGAGAGGGTCCTTCCTTGCCTCCTCCAGATCCTGGTGGCTCCTCGGCTTATGGCAACACAACTCTGATCTTTGCCTTTGCCTTCCTATGGCCTTCATTTTTGTGTCTATCTCTTGAGTCTCCCCTTCTGAGTATCATATAAGGACATGCGTGGTGAGATTTAGGGCCCACCTGAATCTAGGATGGTCTTATCTCCAGATCCTTGCCTGAATTACATCTGCAAAGACCCTAATTCCAAATGAGGGCATATTCTGAGGTTCTGGGTGGACATATCTTTTGAGGGGCATTATTTCAACTCACTGTAGATGCTTTCATATATAAGGGTTCAAAAATAAAAACAACCACGTTTATGTAAAAGAAGAGATTGCAGACATAACTTCCGGCTTCCTTGGTCTTACTCTCTCCCCAGCCAGGCCCTGAAGACAGTTCCCAAATTTCCCTGGAGTAACTGTCTCAACAGAAAACTTAGGACTAGAGTTTTTTATACCCACCCTTCCAGCAAACAATAGACTGAAAAAACAGTGAGCACATTGGGGGAAAAAAAATAAGTTGTCTGATAGAATAATAGGATTTCTAGGCCATGTTTTCAACCTTCAGAGGTTTCTCAAGGTTGTGAGAGGAGAAGGGGAGGTGAAGAGATGCCAGTGGATTGTTTTTCCTTTAAGCAACTAGGCACCTGACCCGTTCTCTCTCATCTCATGCTTCTTTCTGTAAATGGAGACAATCTCCTTCATCTCCTTGAGAATGAGGTGACATTTGAGCAGATTCAGATTCAGAGCTAGACATCCTGTTGTGTGAAGGACGGTGCCAGTGATTTCTTAGGGAGGCCTCTGGAGACTGTAGGCCTATTTGCAAGGGCAGACTTCTGAGGCCTTGGTCTGACTTCTGGTCGCATGTGTTAGGGTGATGGAGTCTTGCAAGGTCTGGCAATGGATGCCTGGTGAGTCATAGACCAGCTCCACTCTTGATCTGAGGCCATGCAATGTGGGCCAGGGGTTCCTAAACTTGGTTGATCATCAGAATTATCTGGAAGCTTTGACATTTTGTTTTAGGACACAGCTTCCTGGCTCCCTCCCCAGACCTACATAATCAGAATCTCCCTGTGGACTGAAGCATAAGCTTTTCAGTTAGACCTGGGGCCACATCTTGACTCTTCCCCATCTCCGCATGTGAGTTTGGACAGGTCAGCCAAGCTCTGATCTGTGTATTGAGGGCAATGACACCTCCCCAGGTTGCTTGTGGTGGGGGGTAGGGGGAAGATTCAGAGGCGATGCTTGTAAAAGTGCCACATTGGGTTGAAGCCATCTGATTCAAATAACTATTAATAAATACCAGCAATTTACTCCGAGTTGTCTGAAATACCTTGTTTTTATGTGGAGGAGGAAGAATTTGTTCTACATATTTAAAAAAGAAAGAAAGAAAGAGAGGGAGAAAGGAAGAAAGGAAGGAAGAAAGGAAGAAAAAGAAAGGGTAATCCAGTTGACTCTTACTCCTATCTGATGGGAATGTAACTGCGCACAACATTTTCTAACTTTTCATTAAGAAGCATATGCTTTGGGACAATAGCAGGAATGAAAGAACTTATACTTTCTGTGCCGTTTCGAGCAAAATGTTGTTATTCATGGCCAGGCTCCACCTTGCAGAGAAAGGCTGGGATTAGTCTTTGCAAAGATGGTCCTTTTGGCAAATCTTAGAAACCACGTGCAATTGAGGAGACCCCAGAGAGCTGTGACAGCCTCAGGAGGAATATGGCTGTTGGACGTGATGGGAAGGGGCTAGAATCCCATCCACTTTTTAGTGGGCCTCTCCCAGTCCTGGGTTTACCTTTCACCGATGAAATGAAATAATCTACACAAAGTAATACTTAGCACTGAGCCTGGCACTCCAGAGGCTCTCAAAGAATGTCAGCCGCTGCCATCAGACCATCATCATCCATCTTCCTCTGAGACTATCTGGACTCATGTACCCTCAAGTCTGATTCCCAAGCTCTGGTTCTGGAAGCCAGGTGGCTCTACCCTGCCCCTAGGCCTTCTGGAACATCCCAGGATGTTCTGGGAGGGCCCACAAGTAAAACATGCACAGGACAAAGCAGAAACAGCCTCTGCTTTGGAGGGAAGTTTTCCCAAGCCAATTTTTCTTTTTATCTGATGGGAAGGGCCGAGTTAAGAGGCAGCAGCAGGGGGACAGCACAAATAAATACAGAGAAACCTCTCCAGGGCCTGCTATTGTGCTTAGCACAATGACAGGCTCTGGAGAGCATTTTTATCCAGTTGAGACTGGAAACTAAAATAAATGTGGTCATATTACACCCTCCTCCAGAGCGCTGACTTAACACAGCACTCCCCCGAGTGCCGTAGGATGGAAGGGGCATTTCTTTGTCAGAGTCCTGGCTGGTGTGGGGGGAGAAGGGAATTTAGGGTGTGAAGGCAGGTCCTCAAAATTGGGGCTGAGATCCCCAAAGCTTTGGGCACTAGTCCTTTGACCACCCTGAACTTTCTCAAAAGCTGCTAACACCAAGTCCCCACCCTTCCCAGGGCTTTCCGGCCAACAATGGGCCATGTCCAGCAGGGTGGGGCTGGTGACACACCCAGGCAAGGCTGTTTGACTCTGCGGGGAGGAGGAGGGAACCCCCTTCCAGAAACGGGCAGGGGGGGGCTAAGTAGGACTGGTAGCTTTCTTGAGCCTAGGAAATGTCCCCCAATACTGTAAGGACTGGCAGTTCAGCCTCTGCTGCCTTTGGCTGCTTTGAAGTGAGTCATAAATTGGAAAGATCTTTCTGAAACCAAAGCCATCTTTCATGGGAACGAGTCTCAACTCTTCTGCAGCTGGTGTTTCTAAACATCCCTCGAGCAGGCTGGGGAAATCCTCCCCACCCAGAAAACACCGAGGTCCAACGGCTCTAAAACTCTTTGGGAAAAGCTGAGCCCCCAAGCTGGCACATTTGGACGCTTCCATTGTGGGCAGCCTGGCACCCTGGCTCCTGCAGTACCCGTGGGGACACCTGAGCCCTTCTCTGCATGATACTTGCTTACATTTTGAGCTTGCAACTGGGGAGATGGGGTCTGAATCCCAGGCCTAGCACTCAATAGGCAGATCGTATATAAGGCACTTGGCTTCTCTGGGTCTGTTTCCTCAGTACTGAAGTAGAAGTGATGTAAGGAACTCCATGAAATAGAGCGCGTAATATGCTTAGCTCAGAACTGGGCAAATAGTAAGTCCTCACTACATGGCAGCTGCTTTATTAATAAAAGCTAATGTTTGAGCGTCCATTTTGTATCATGCCGGGTCCTATTCTACCTGATTCTCACAATAACTCTTTGAGGTAGGTATTTTTATTATTATTCCTATTTTATAGAAATGGAAATTGAGGCTTAGAGAAGTTAGGCAAAGTGTCACTAGTCACACAGCTCATTTTTGGTGGAGCTCAAACTCAAACCCAGGGAGTTTGGGCTTCCCTGGTGGCGCAGTGGTTAAGAATCCGCCTGCCAATGCAGGGGACATGGGTTCGAGCCCTGGCCCGGGAAGATCCCACATGCCGCGAAGCAACTAAGCCCACGCGCCACAATTACTGAGCCTGAGCTCTAGAGCCCGCGAGCCACAACTACTGAGCCCATGTGCCACAACTACTGAGCCCACGTGCCACAACTACTGAAGCCTGTGCGCCTAGAGCCCGTGCTCCGCAACAAGAGAAGCCACAGCAATGAGAAGCCCGCGCACTGCAAAGAAGAGTAGCCCCCGCTCACTGCAACTAGAGAAAGGCCGTGCACAGCAATGAAGACCCAACACAGCCAAAAATAAATAAATAAATAAATTTATAAAAACAAAACAAAACAAAAAAAATCCCAGGGAGTTTGATGCTATAGCCCACACTCAACTGCTATGTAACACTGTTATTATTACTATTAATTAGCACACCTTGGGAATTCTGTGGCAGTACAGTAGTTAGGACTCTAAGCTTCCACTGCAGGGGGCCTGGGTTTGATATCTGGTCAGGGAACTAAGATTCCATAAGCCAGGTGGTGTGGCCAAAAAAAAAAAAAAAATCACATCTTCAGGGGATCTCAATCATATACGATTATTGGACAAGAGAGTGTTGTTACTGAAGCATATAAAAGCTGTGGGCTTGTTTTAATGCTGGAGAATTCATATAAAGACTAGAGGGGGGAAAAGCCCAGAACAAAAACTAAAATTCTTGAATGATTAAACTATCTAAAATAGTAGTAGACCGTTGGTGGGAATGTAAATTGGTGCGGCCACTATGGAGAACAGTATGGAAGTTCCTTGAGAAACTAAAAATAGGACTACCATATGATCCTGCAATACCACTACTGGGCATATATCCAGAGAAAACTGTAATTCAGAAAGATACATGCACCCCAATGTTCACAGCAGTGCTATTCACAACAGCCAAGACATGGAAGCAAGCTAAATGTCCATTGACAGATGAATGGATAAAGAAGATGTGGTATATTTATACAATGGAATATTACTCAGCCATAAAAAAGAATGAAATAATGCCGTTTGCAGCAACATGGGTGGACCTAGAGATTATCATGCTAAGTGAAGTAAGCCAGACAGAGACAAATATCATATGATATTGCTTATATGTGGAATCTAAAAAAAAAAAAAAGATACAAATGAACTTATATACAAAATGGAAACAGACCCACAGACATAGAAAACAAACTTATGGTTACCAAAGGGGAAAGGGGGGTGGAGAGCTAAATTAGGAGCTGGAGATTAACATATACACACTACTATATGTAAAATAGGTAACCAACAAGGACCCACTGTACAGCACAGGGAACTCTACTCAATATTTTGTAATAACCTATAAGGGAAAGGAATCTGAAAAAAATAGATATATATATGTATGTGTAACTGAATCATGTTGCTATATACCTGAAACTAACACAACATTGTAAATCAACTATACTTTAAAAAAACAGAATAAAAAAAATAATAAAATAAAATAGTAGTAGACCTTGTCCAAGTACCAGAAACCCTTATTACCCAATATCATCTGTAAACATAGTGCTTTCCTGTGTCTGAGCAGTTCTACTCTACTTCATTTGGCCTCACAACCCCATAAGACAGCCAGTGCAGGTATTCATTCCTAATTTACTGATGAGGAAACTGAGGTTCAGGGAGCATTTGGGATTCTTCAAGTCTAAGTGGCTAATTACCCTTAATAAAGATCACTCAAGTTTCCTGACCAATGACTACATGCTAGGACCTGTGCTGTGCTCAGCAGGTGTTATGATTTAGCAACAATCTTCTGATGGTTCTTATTATTTTGTCTATCTTACAGATGAGCAAACTGAGGCCTAAAGAGGTTAAATAACTGGCCCTGAGACACACAGCTAGTGAGCACCCCCCAACCGCTATTTATAACCGTGTCTTGGTGGTCGTGCTGTGGCTCATGACAGACTGAAGGGAACCGGCCAGTCTCACATTGAGAGCCTCCTCTGTGCAGTGTGCCCCCACAGATTTAGAATATGGGGGATGCATTCCTTGCTTTCAGAAAGTCACAGGCAGGGACTTCCCTGGTGGTCCAGTGGCTAAGACTCCGAGCTCCCAATGCGGGGGGCCGGGGTTCGATCGGGGAACTAGATCCCCCATGCGGCAACTGAAAGATCCTGTGTGCGGCAAAGAAGATCCCACAACTAAGACCGGGTTCAGCCAAATAAATAAATAAATAAATAAATAATAAAAAGAAAGTCACAGGCAGTGGGACATCGGAAAACAGCCTGGGATTTGCAGTGGGGCAGACCTGGGTGATACCAGCTTTGCTGCTCCCTGAACAGTCAGGCACGCTTAATTAGCCTCTGAGCTTTAGTTTCCTCACATGTGTAAGTGGAGCTTATACATCTCTCACATGTATAAATGGAGCTACAATTATCTGCTTGTAGGGCTGTCCTGGGGGACCCAGTTAATGGAAAGCTAACACAAAGCGCTGAATATAGAGAAGATCTCACTACCATTCAGCTGAGGAACAGAAACACAGGCAAAACTAGCAGTATTAGGCAAAACTTGAAACACGTGAAACGTGATGTTCACCCATAGGCATGCAAAGAATTTACTGGGGCAGGTTGGGCTGGGCCCACCAAGGCAGGCTCCTAGAGAGGGTGTGAACTGGGGTGTGTCTTTGATTTAGGGCAGATGGAGCCCATGGGAAAGTCACACGGTAACTTCAAAGAGCTGTGGGCAACTAATTTCAGATAGTCAACACTGCCATCACCTCCTTTCCTCGGGGCCCGGGTCTCTCCACCTCCTAGAAGAGCTGGACGTCCTACAGATGCCAACGTGACGTTGGCAAAGCTGTAGAGGCGGGGGAGGGCATGGTGTGTTCAGGGAACTCGCCGTGCTTTGGAAGAGCTGGAGGGCGAGATTCAAGGGTGGGCGTGGTGGGTGAGCCAGGGCCAGGCAGGCAGGGCCTCGGATTCCCAGCGCAGCCCGTGAGCTCTGCTGTGGGCGGGCAAGGGGGACCACCCGACGGCACAGCGAGTTGACTTCCCATGAAATGGTGATCAACGGCGGCCAATGCCACAGGGCGCTCAAGATAACCTCGACTGAAGATGGCACTGGCTGCGGGAACCACGACCCAAGTGGTGATATCGGTGTGGGCGGCGGTCAACAGTGAGCCGAACAAAGACCTCCGGCCGGGGCCTCCGGACCCGTTTTCCACAGTAGCCAACTAACCTGCCAGTTGCCTTGAGAATAACCTGTTTCTGACTTCCAGGAGAGGGTCCACATGAATGCCAGGGCGATGGGCCCCTGGGCAGGTATGACGGACTGCATGTTTGTGTCCTCCCCAAATTCTTAGATTGACATCCTAACACCCAAGGGGATGGTATTAGGAGGCAGGGCTTTGGGGAGGTAATTCCATCATGAAGGTGGAGCCCTCATGATGGAATTAGTTCCCTTATAAGAAGAGATGTCAGAGAGATTACTTCCTCTCTTCTCTCACCATGTGAGGACTCAACGAGAAGACGGCTGTCTACAAAGCCAAGAGGGTTCTTGCCAGACGTTGGATCTGCCAGCACCTTGATCTTGGACTTCCAGCTTCCAGAACTGTGAGAAATAACTGTTTGCTGTTCAAGGCACCCGGTCTCTGGTGGTCTGTTAGAGCAGCCCATGTGGACTAAGGCACCAGGCTTGGTAGACACATAGCAGGATGGCTACGGTCGGAGAGACCATTGTGAGTATAAATATATCCTTGTGTTTTCTGGCAAGCCCCAAATCTTGGCGGTGAGGATAACAAGTAAATTGAAATCCTTAAGATTTTCTTTGCTTAAAGTTTGATAATGCAGTGGAGGTCAAAGATGTTTTGAAAGACGTTTTCCTCCCACTGCATTCTAGTTTCTCAGTAAAATGGCCCAACTCACGGCAGCGGTTCAGAAGCTCCTGTCCTCAAACCTCAAACCCCCAGCCTTGCCTAAGTGATGAGACCATTGCCGCTCTGTGTCACACACAAAACTGAATACCAGCTAGACCAGCACAGTGCAACAGCTCTATTAAATTTTTTTTTCTTTACTTGACTGGGTCAATATGGTCTGGGTTATTGGGCAAACAGTTCTGGAATATACCACTGCTATCTGATGCATTTTCCCCTCTAACCTGCCTTCCTACGTGATAAAAGTGTGTTCCCAGGACTTTTTTGATTTTGTTTTTGTCTTTAGAAGTTAGGCTGGCACTTTTTCAAGTGGGACAGACCTTTAAAGGGAGCAGGGGAACCAGAAAGGAAACACCGTGTGGAGGCAGTTACGCATAAAGCACACACTTTATTCACTGAGTTGTGAGGACAACAGTGGCGCAGGACAGCGGCAGAGGGGCGGCAGGTGCTGATTTCAACGAGAGTGTGGAGCGCGTCGGGTGTCCTAAGCACAGTAACGCAGGCCCAGGGCCATCCCCCCTCTGCACACTGGCACGTGGCATTCAGGATGCCGATCGATATCCACCCGCTTTCACGGGGGACATGATACATCTTTTAAGCAGCATTTCTTCCAAATATTTGCTTTCTTGTTTCTGGAAGGGGAGGGGAGGCAGGAAGAACAGTATGCCTTCCAACACTGGAAAAAAAATTCCATTAAACCCAACTTAAAAAGGAAAGAACTGCAAAAGCTTCGGTGCAGGATTGTCAGCAACTCACAGAAACCACACGTTTATTACTGGACAGGTCTGTACATAACACCCCAAAAGAACACCAATCCTGCGGACATTCGTCTTCTCTTCCGTAGGGTAAAGAAACATACACATATACAATCACTAAGTGGCTCATTGCCTTTCTGAATGTTAGCGGATGCAGTCTTTTCCTCTACCTTTGGCAAACGGGCTCAGAAAGCGACTCATGGCATCGTCACTCTTGGGAGATACTCTTTTGGGAAGAATTTTATTTAATGATAACAATCGCCACTCAATTACACTAAGCGTCAGAAGAGACTGGGTTTAATTTTGCTGTGTACACATATATTGTTTAGAAAGTTTTTCAGCTTAAACTGACCACCTCCCCCTTTCCTTTTGAGTTTGCCATAAATGAAACTTGCCCCAAATGAAAAATACAAAGATCCATATGCAAAGCGTGTCAGTCACCATCTCCCCACTACTCGCCAGGCAGCAAATAGAAGGACAGTGATTTTTTAAAATGCCAGAGTCAAAGTTTCTCCTTCTTTCATTACAACATAATTGGGTAGTTCCCTTAACGCACATTGCCACTACAAGGTGTCATTACGAACCCCAAGCCTGAAATGATCTCTTTTTCTGGATAGAACGTTCTTCAAAAGGGAGTACTAATGAGTGAGTTTTAGGGCATCCTGACAAACACTTGGTTTATAAAAAGGAAAATGATTTTACAAGCCAGATAAAATCAAGGCTGGCCTAGGAAGTAGATTAAAACAGTGACCGGAAATACAGATGAGGTGATTTGTAAAAACTGAGCTTGCTGCAGAGGATGCAGAAGGGTTGATGGCACAGAGTTCATCTTCCTTCCACCATCTTTCCTGACAGTCAGAAAGAGGGCTCTGGGAGCCCACAGCCTGGAGGGTCCCCTGCCCCTTCAACATGCAAGAGAACGCTAACATCAAGTTTGCTTTAAAGAGTTTTTTAGAAAGACCTACCTAGTCAAAAGTGGTTCATCTGAATTTTTAAACTTGCAAAAGCATAGATATATATATTGTATAATTATCTAAGAAGCAATTCTTTAGAAAAAGGTGTTTGCTTTAAAGTGTAAAGAAATTAGATGAAAGTTTTAGAAACATTTCTAGCAAGACTTTTCCAAGTGGAGTTGATTGACATCACCAGATGGAGGGGATAGGAGTTGAAAAGAGTGTTGTTCCAGCCTCACCTCGGAAGAGGAAACTCAGCTTGGAAACAACAGAATGGAGAGTTGGGGAGAACTGGGGAGACTAGAGGACATGACAGATAGAAACTACTTTTTTTTTTTTTTTCTTTGCACCTTATTACCCATTGTCTCTAGCTTTTCTGTTCAAGGTTTCAGGGAACAGGCAGTTTATCTTTTGTTATTGAAGGAGTCACATTAAGAACATTTCATAATGAACCCAAACCAAAATGTAGATACCTAGCGAGCTGGACAAGTTTCCAAACGCTCTTTATATCTCAACATAAATCACACCAGAAGACTAAATGGTATCCTGGCTTTTTTTGGAAGAAACTTTAAAGGAAGCACTGACTTTCAGGTCATCCTAGAGGCCTCTTCATGCAATCAGCCTATGCTTCAAGACTCACTAGTAAGCCCAATGCTCAAAAATGTAGCCCTTTATGTATGCACTAGGGAAGCTTACCATGTGTATACTTCCTTTCCTAGAGTAAACAATCCTCATTAATTTGACTGTGTTAACAACTGGATTTTTTTATGTGGGGCAGGGTTCAAGCAGAGAACACTGATTTCCTGTGTAGTGACCTGGACATTTTCGGGACAAGCATGCTGAGCCCAGTTCAACAAAACACATAGGGCGTTGTAGCCCACTGATGCAATTTGGCAGTTGGAAGAATCAGGTTGCCCTGTGACCCATGCCAGTGGCTGGAGCCTTCTGCTGGGGTGTGGGGTTGGAAAGCCCACTCTGCCTTCCCAGCGCCCCCTTCCCTAGACCACAGCACTGCTCTGCTTGCAGCCAGGAAGCTACTGGCATTTTCTGGCAAGGCCCTCTTGCACGGTGTAGTTTAAATTAGCTCATACACTTGATATGGAAAGAAGCTATTTCCCACCCCCCTCCCAAGATGGATGCAAAACTGAATTCAAAAGTTACAAGAAAAGTAGAGTTTCATTAGCGGCGGCAAATTTAGGGCTCAGTTCTTTAACTATCATCGCCATTTTTCTTACACTGCCATTTAATCTGCAAGTACGTGGATTATAACTCATTAGCCGATGGAAAAAAAAAACCTCTCCTCCAGCCGAGCCCTCGGATACGTTTGGCCATCCTTGTTATTGGTCGTGGCAGGGGAACATTGGGACTACACCATGGCCCTCACCTCTCACACTGTGCCAGAGCGAAGCAAGGATTAGGACACACAGGCGTCGTGCCCAGGCTACCCATGCAGGAGAGGTCACAGAAGGTGGGACAGCGGATGCACTGAATGAAGCAAGAGGCAACGGATAGATGAAGGGGCGACACTGTGGGCTGCAGTCTGCCTTCAGTCCAAGGAGGAGCTGGTCTCCTCACATCTACCTCATCAGAGCCATTTGCTAAATATGTTAGTAGGTCCAACACACGCACACACACACGTACGTATTTGTGAGAACAGTCCTCAAACATTCAGTGTCTAGCAAAGGTCAGGACGGTTCAGATTCCCTCGGGAAACGCACAGAATACTATAAAGCAATTGCAGTATTCACTACAGCACCCGGTTGCTAGAGTGTGTCACAAGTTAGGTCTGCAGCACAAGGTCAGAAAGAATATTCTGCTTGCTTTTTACCAACTGGTGTCAGCTACTAACTCATTCTAATACTCGGTGCCAGCGGGAAGAATTTCTGAGCTTTTGTGATTAGTGGCATACGCAGGTGAATTCAGATGTTTTCTTCTTTGGCTTTAAAATAGAGTTTAAATTCTTAAACAGAGCCCCAGAGCATGAGAATAAATGTGACAACCTCCTACGTGTGACTCACGTCCTGTCTGAGTCTCAGCCAGAGGCTTTCAGGAACCATGGTGGGGTCTCAAATGCCAAGTTTTGGGGTCATCTTCGGCTCCGGTGTGAATCTTGTGTTACTGAGTTTGAGGACTCTGGTGAGATGTTCTGCTGTCTACACGCAGTCTGATCCTAGGTCTGCGGTCTTCGGTCTGATGCTGACTTGAGCTACATCTGTCATAGAATATGCTGGCTTCTAACCACCAACACCCTTCCACAGGGGACCTGGTGGCAGGGATGCAGTTAGCCTCCCTCTTGACCTTGGAGTCACGTGCACCTGTGCAAACGTTCCTGAGGAGCTGCAGCTCAGCGGGACAAACATTTGAGCAGGAATGGAATTGAAAAGCACGTGCAGACCCTCCAAACTGCCCCGGGTGAGTGAAAAACACATAAGCACACACGTGCCAACCAGGAAGTCAACAGAGCTCGGCAAGAAAGAAAGCTCAAAAGACCAAATTAAATCAGTCTGAGGCAATCTACCTCGGAGGTGCAGAGATTTCAAAGAGAAAAACATGCCTTTCTTTAGCCTACTACTGAAAAGACCTTTAAAAAAAAATCCCAAATCAGCGAGGGCTGGATGTGATTTAGAGGATATGCCGGATAGAGGGCAGAGTTTGCTGGGTGGGAGAACATGCACTGAGAGGAGACAGAGCTTTTGTTTTTGATCAAGACTGCTGTGGCCTTTGGACAAAACTCCCCTAACAGCATATACAACTGGGCCAATCTGGAGCCCATCCCCCTTCCCTTCCTTTGTCAGAGTGGAGGGCTGCGGGGCTGAGACATGTCCTGTCCTTGGTGGGGAGGAGCACACTTGCTGAAGTAGAAAAGGGTTTAAGGAGAATTTTCACTCACTCCTTTTTCCTCTCTTTCTCTTAATTCTTTTTTCTTTTGACTAATAGGCTAAGTAATTTGCCAATCAGGTCCTAGCAAACAGTAGGGGACAAAGAGCATGTTAAAAATGACTTTGGTGGCTATTGCAACAGAGCTGCCGGGGGGCCCCCGATTCTGCTTTCCCTCCTGCTGAAGCCCAGGCAGGGCTGCAGGAGGCCAGTGAGGAAAGGTAGGGCAAAGGCTGCTGCCACGTGGATCTATCCCTCGGGCTCTTCCTTCTCAGCCGGGGCGCTACGTAATAAATATACTAGTACTTTGGAAGCATTACAACTGCTTTTGTCCATGCGGCATCCTAAGGGCACTTGCTGGCTCTTACCCATACAGTCACACTATTATCGAATAACAGTTGAAAGAAAACGAAAGTAGCTCCTGCTGTGCACATAAGGTGATGGAAAAAGGTCACACGTGAACACTATTGTCGAGGGTGTGGGAACACAGACATTTCTACCCCACTGCTTCTGGGCGAATGTTGCCATGGGCTGGCCCAACATTTGGCTCATGGGCGTTTTAATCAGATTTTCCCTTTTGGTTGTTGCCGAGGGACAGTAGTTTGCAAATTCTCCAATCAAGTTTGGGCCTTAATACAACATCCTATGTGTCACCGCCATGGTCAGTCCTTTTTCTAATTGCTGTCTATGTGGGGTACTCAGAAGAGCTTTGCTTTTTTCTTCATGTCGTTGCGTCTCCAAAGAGGTAACTTGTCAAAATCCTGGATGGACATTCCAAAGATTTCCCGAAACACTTCTGGGGCTAAGTGGCGCTGTGATGGGAGAAGAGAACAGTGGTCAGTCCTGATGGCCACATGGATGACCTTGAGAGTTGCTCTCCAGTTTATAAGTAATTGTTTTGAGGAGCAAGGCAGAATGATGGAAGAGGAGTTTATCTCTGAGGCTTCTTAGCAGGCACTGGACCCCGTGGTTCCTTACCTGTCCAGGCCAGGTGAGGCACCCTTCCTACCAAAGAAAAGAGCTGGTGGAGTATTAATGATGATTGTAATAACACTGAATGGTGATGGGCAGGGTAAGATGATTCATTATGCTGGAGGTGACTCCACTTCAGGTCCTTGGGACGCTGAGGAGATGCAGGGAAAATGGACCAGAGCAATAAGAAAGCCAGAAAGAGACTTCCAGAGTGGTCCTTGGGCAGCCCTGGGGCTTTTTCCTGGCTCCGCAGTAGGAGTTC
Organism: Physeter macrocephalus; assembly: GCF_002837175.3. Taxonomy (NCBI): domain Eukaryota; kingdom Metazoa; phylum Chordata; class Mammalia; order Artiodactyla; family Physeteridae; genus Physeter; species Physeter macrocephalus. The sequence goes on from NC_041233.1 coordinate 68,917,616, forward strand.
GGGTGGATGCTTGGTCTACTGAGGAGACCAAGAACTCCAACCTCTTGTCCGCCTAGTAAAGTTCTCTTAGGAGAGTGGAGCCTTTATTCTCTGTGCCAGCCTGACCTCACATACAGATGTACTGCTTTTGGTCAGAGAAAATTAATGATTCTTTGTGAGATTAGCAGCCAGAGTTTTTCTTAATTAAAACCATTCAGATGGAAAAGTACAAAGATCAGTCTTCCACATCTAAGGAGGTCTTGGGTATGTGTACCCAGCTAACCCTTCGACAAGGAATGTGGAAACAGCCAAGAGAGAAACTTGCCTAGCACACACCTCTTTATTGAACGCTCCCTCCCCCATCTCAACAAACTCAGGCTCAGAGAAAGATAAGGTTTTGGGGGTATCTGAAGAGTGATGGAGACTCCATTCTACATCACCAGCCATAAATTAGGGCAACATCAAATTTCCAAAGAAAATGACTAAAATCATACTGCATCTCCTGGGCTGTTCTTCTGAATTTTACCATACATTTTTATGCTCATCTCCTAAATACAAATTTGGGTTTTCCTTCAAGTTAGCTTAGTTTAACCTAGGTTGATCCTTTGTATTTTTTGCCTTAACTGGAACATTTCTTAGGGGAAAGTTGCGGAAAATGCACAGGAATATGCAATTGGGACCAGTTTGTTTGTTTGTTGTTGTTTTTTTTTTACCTCTAGCCTGGTTCTGTCCACGTCTCTTAGGATTTTGCTGCGCCCTCTGTTGGTCACCATTCACCGCCATGGTCAGTCCTTTTTCTAATTGCTGTCTATGTGTGGTACTCAGAAGAGTTTTGCTTTTTTCTTCATGTCGTTGCGTCTCCAAAGAGGTAACTTGTCAAAATCCTGGATGGACATTCCAAAGATTTCCCGAAACACTTCTGGGGCTAATTTTACCTCTAGCCTGGTTCTGTCCACGTCTCTTAGGATTTTGCTGCGCCCTCTGTTGGTCACCATCAGCATTTCATATGGAAATATCTGAGAAGCAAAGAAAAACACTTCTTCTAGAATACTGCTATTTTTTTTGGCCATGTGGCATGTGGGATCTTAGATCAACTGGGGATCGAACCCGTGCCCCCTGCAGTGGAAGCGCGGAGCCCTAACGCCGGGGAAAATTTCCCACAGCTGTCCATTTTATTAACAAGCAGAAGCTACCTAAAATCTAAGACTCCCAAGATAGAGCTTCTAAGACACTGTGATTAGAGTATTAGAGTGATGGGCGCTCCTCACTCAAGCCTCCAGCAGACAGGGGCAGGCTCCTATACACTCCCAATACCCACAGGTGTCTCATGTGGCACTGTGCCTCTGGAGGGCGTTGCTAAGTAAAAGAATATAACTTACTATGTACTGGGGATGAAGGTAAAAATTAGAAGAGAATTGAAATTACAGGTATATGTTTTACAAGGCAGTACACATTTGCAGGGTTAAACAGTCTTGTTCCATGACCAGCTCATGAATCCAGGGAGCCATGCAGCCCCAGAAGCAGTGTTTTGGTAGATGACATATTGAAATAAGCCCCAGTTATAGTCACCAAGGAGCACAGCTCTTGGATACCTCTGGAGTCACAGGATGTTCTGGAGCTGGGGCAACCAATCATCCCAGTTTGCTTGAGACTGAGGAGGATCCCAGGACGCAAGACTTTCGGTGCTATAACCAGGAAAGTCTTGGGCAAGCTAGGATGTGTTGGTCACCCTATCTGGAGCAGGCTGTGCCATGCTCATGGCAGGGGCCAAGGAGATACCGAGGTCATAGGAGAGAAGTGCTGGTACTTCACTGGGAACACACAGCACCAGACCCAGTGAGGGCTTAAACCTGCTGACTCGGTGTGACAAAACCCACAGAGTGGAAAGATGCTTTATGACACGGCTTGCCTGATGCACTGGCCTGAAGCCAAGTGGGTCTCAACCCTGAAAATGGTGAAAAAGGTAGATGATCAAATCTGTTTAGGGTTATGTCCCAGTTTCATCCCATGTGAGAGGAAAGAGAAAAAGAGCCACACTTGCCTTTGGTTCCAACATGTTAGGCATGGAGACACCCCGGTCCATCCTCATTCCAGGCATGTGGCCATCTGGGAGGGTCTGCAACAGACATGCAGGTTTCAGGAGCAGCCCATGGCAGCACGGAGAGCTGAGGGAGAGCTCTGTGGGCTCCTGGACCTCCCTGTTTGGGTCTCAAATCTTCACTGCCATTTTAGAGATGTGTCATCTTAATTACCATGGAGTTTTCAAAATGAGCTCCTTGTTAAATAAAAGCACGGATAGCGGGAATGCTGCTCTTTTATACTCCAGTTGGAAGATTTTGGCTTAATGACTATTGACTAATCCCTGAATGTAGGCTGCACGCGTTAAAGTATATATCAAAGAACTGCCAGGTCTATGCTTGTTTTTTTTTTTTTTAAATTCTAATCTTAGCTTTCTTTGCATTTTTCCCCTTTTCTCATTCTCTATTATCATTTTACAAGGTTTAGGTTCTAGGAAAAAAAGAATGGTACCACAGCAGCTCTTTCTTATTGGCCAAGACAGGGGTTTCTTTTCGTTTGTGACCACACAGAGGAGGGGAGGGCCTCAAGGAGTGAGTGGTTATAACTAAAAGAAAAAGCAACTGTATGTGTGTGAACCCTTGATGCTGGTCCACTTCCACCCCAGAGAGGGCTCTCCAAAGGCAGAGCAAGAGGGTCCTCTGACACCTGGTCTGGTTCGGGCAGGCCTGCAGGACCAGCTTGACCTGGGCACCAGGCATGCCTGCAGCTCATGGCTCCTCACATCTGTGGACTAATGATTAGATGGATCAACCAAAATCAGGGTCTTCTCAACAGAAACCCTTCCCTGGAGCAGGACAAGAACATGTCTGGATTGTGAAAAGGCTGTTTTCCTGGTGTGGCCCACTTGAGAAAGACAGTGTTCCATACCTGGTAGTCTGGAAAGGAAAGAAAAAGAAAATCTCAGAAGGGCAAGACCATAGAAAAATATGGAAACATCAACAGAGATTATACCCTATTGCAATTCTCCAAACATTCCCCAACAAGCCACACCCTCCCGGCTCCGGGTCTCTGCGCACACTGCCTGGCTGCTCCCTGAAGCTGGAAGATGCCTGCCCTGGTTTTAGTTATCAGTTTAAACACCCTTTCTTGTGGAAGCTGACACCCTGAAGGTGTTTCTCCCTTCTCTCTGCATCTCCGATCATAGCATTTATCTCACAGAGTTTCTCTCTCTCTTTCTGTCTCTGTCACATGCATTTTTTATTAGTCATCTATTTTATACATTGTGTATATAGGTCAATCCCAATCTTCCAGTTCATCCCAGCCCTGCCCGCCCCCCCACCGCTGCCCCCCGCTTTCCCCCCTTGGTGTCCATACATTTGTTCTCTACACCTGTGTCTCTGTTTCTGCCTTGCACACCCGTTCATCTGTAGCCACATGCATTTTGAAGGGAGGCCCATGTCTTGCTTATCCCGGTACTTCCAGGGATCTAATTAGTGCTCAGCACATAGTAGGAGCAATGAATTCCCTCCTACAAACTCGCTTCTTGTGGTCTCACATCAGGAGAGATCCTCTGGGATTTTAATAAATGCCCTGATGGCTCAGAGGACAGATGTGATCTGACCGTAGGCTGGGACACGGCCTGAGCCCAGCCAACATGCCTGTGACAGCACAGCCCCTCCTTCCCCTTGGCCAGCCAACGCCCGGCCGCAGGGGCCTCACCTCGCACTCCCCCGCTGACATCCCCGTAGCTGTTGTACTGAGCAAAGTCTGTAGAAACAGGCTGAAATGAAGCAAAACACACCATTAGAGAATCTGCTCCACAGTACTCGTTTTGGAGTCAGGTGAAAAGGAGGATAGGATTTACAAAATCCTAAGAATTCCTCCCAGGCTGAATTCCTGGACCCCTATTATTTTTCCTATGTAGTTCTTCTTCTATGAAATACCTGTGTTTTGTGGTATATCCTACGCTACTGCTCAGCAGGTCCTTGGCAAGCAAGTATTCTTGCTGATAAATAAAAACACATTTTCTGCATCACAGCTACACAGTTATACTTGTTCTATGCTTTGTGGGGAGGGAGGCTGTAACAAACTTTCCTGTGTCTTTCTACACAGAGATAATGGCTCCATAAATTACTTTTTGCTTGATTGTAGAAATATTTGGCACACAATTAATCTAGTCTTCCCATAAGCTTATACAGGTTATTCTTTTATCTAAAGTCAATTTCTCTTTCTCTCAATAGAAATATCTTATTTTGCCTGTAACTCAAAGTGATTTACCAGGAGAGCAGGGTGATTACAATTTTCATTACATCCAACACTGAGATCATATTGTCAGATGTATTCAGACAATACATCAGTACTTCAACCAGGACTCAAGAGGGAAGAGACTCAGAAACGAGTAATTGAGAAATCTCACCCGGTGAAGCCCGTTTTTCCCATAGCCTGGGAGAGATGAGGTTTTCGATGATAGAGCATGTGAAGCTGAATAAGAGAAAGACAAAAAAGGTAACTGTTAGGAACCAGAAGTCCAATTCTTTCATGAAGTTGGCAGTGTATCTTCTCCCCTACAGAATAGAAGGTTTAGAAAGAAACAATCCAAATATTGGGCTCAAATGTTCACAAAATGCCACCATATTTGGGTGATGCAGGGAATGGGTGGGCAGTGAAATTTTCGAGGAGGGGTGGGGAAGGAAGAAGTGCTTGGCATCTCCGAATCCTCAACACAATCCTAATAATGATGGTAGTATTTCCATTTTACAGGAGAAGAAATAGGGGCTAATAGAAAGTTAAGTATCTTGCCCACGGTTGCTCAGCTTGTAAAAATCTAAGCAATGATCTAAATCCAGGACTATTGGGATACATAGGCCCAAGCCCCAGTTGGTATGGCAGCAACAACTGATCTGGAGGCCTACACTTAAGTTACCAAGATCTACTGGCCAACCACAGCTGGACTCCTGGGAGGCTTGGGATAGGGTATCCCATTGATCAACAGCGTGGACACCTCACAAACTGCTGGGCTTTGGAGGGAGTAGACCTGGGCTTGAATTTTGGCTCTGCAACTTAACACCTCTGCATCTTCGGGCATGGTATTCCATCTTGTTAAGTCTTCATTTCTTGACCCATGTAGATACAGTGCTATTTATTTTTATACAACAGAATTGCAGAATTGGAAGGAACTCTAAAGATTACTAAACTACCTAATCCAAGATTAATACCAGTGACACATCTATGAGAAGTAGCAGGGCATTCCAGTTAAGGGTGTGGGCTCTGGGGTTATAATACTTGGACTCCTAAACCTTAGTTTTGGTAGTTATCAGCCATGTGACATTGGGTAAGTTACTTAAACTTCCCTTTACTTGTCTCCTGATCTACAAAATGGGGAAGATGATAATAATCATAATATCATCTACTTCACTGGTATGTTGTGAAGATGAAATGAAATCATGTTCAGCAGAAGTGTTTGCATAGGAAACACTAAACACATGTTTAAAGGAATCCTCAGGAGAGAAAATTATGCACTAGTTCACAACATGTGAGAAGATATCTTATGGGTTAAAAGAGAACAGGCTTATGACAGGTATAAGCAGGGGAAAATAGACCGAAAGACTATTTCAGCCCAGTTTATAAGTAATGTCTTTCAAAGGTATCAACAACAGCACTGTTAGCCCTCAGCTCTTATACTGAATATACTAAAGTCATAATACTTTGAAAAAATTGTTCATGCTCTCTACAGTTAAAAAGCATTCTGTTCTTGGACTTCCCTGGCGGTCCAGTGGTTAAGACTGTGCTTCCACTGCAGGGGGCACGCGTTCAGTCCCTGGTTGGGGAACTAATGTCCCACAGCGCAACCAAATCAAAAAAAAAAAAAAATTATAAAAAGCATTCTGTTCTCTATGAGGATTTTCCTTTTGCTGCTTCCCTCTGAGATGTAGGTTCTAGAAGGTAGACCCAGCACAAGGGAACTGACCCCTCTTGGTTCTTGAGACCCTCCAAGGGCTCCCCCTATTTCCAACAGGAAGGAAACACACATTTAAGGAAGAGCCGTGACAGGCTCTTAAGCTAAGTTGACATGACATAGGATTCTTACACTTCCTTTCCTATGGAACACTCTGCAGATTCCACCAGAAACCACCCTGCCTCTCCTGGAACCGTCAAAATAGGCTCCTTGCAGGCAGGTGGCCAGCTCCTGGCTCAGGGAAGGCGGTGGGTCTGCCGCTCACCTGAGTTGATGGAAGAATCATAGCGCCCGGCGGCCAGGGAGGACCTCTCCCGGCTCTCCCTCTCCTTCTCCATCTCTTCTTTCAGTATCAACTGGCCCAGGCCCGAGTTGAGCTAGTCACAGAGAAAAGAAAAATGAAAGCGAAGCCCGCAATTACTTTTAGGGAACTGCAGTTTCCTTTTAGGAGATCCTGCAAGAAGTTCCTGACTCTGGAGAGGGCTGAGGCATACTGTCCCAGAGCCTGGTGGCTCCCCAGAAGGTCAGCCAGGTTTTGGACCTTGAACCCACCATAGTCCCTTCAATGTCAAGGCTCTGTCGCCCTAAACCAGGCTCCACATCAGAAGAATGTTCTCCCTCCTTTGCCCTCCCCGCAAAGCGCCAGCAGGTAGACTCAGGAGGGCAATGTGTGAGTATGTACATATTTTTGATGTGGGAAGGGAAGACTGGGGATAGTAGCCTTTAAAGATAAATTACACTGATTTGTTTAAAAACAGGGATTAAAAATAATGCATGCTCATTGTACAGATTTTTTTTTAGAAAATCCAGAAGAAAAGAATAGCCCATAATCCACCACTCAGAGATAACCACCATTTACATTCTGATCTATATCTATCCAGTACTTTTCTATGCACATAATATACAAAACTGGGAACACATAATAAATGTAACTTTGCATCCTTATATAACTAGTGTCATGTGCATTCCCCATATGATTAAGTATCTTTGGAGAATGACCCTTACTGGTAGGAGTTTATCATTTCTCGGCTCCCTCAAGCCCAGGCCTTCTGGGATGCTGTGGGCCTATGCTAGAGACAGAGGGTATAATGAGGATGTCTTAGTGACAGTCCATTTTATCCCCTCTCTCTTGGCCCAGATATACACACAAGGTCCTATGAGTCCTGAGGAAAGACTTGGAGAAAGGCTCTTTCCCAAGGGAATTCCTTCAGCAGAGCCTGCGTGAGGGAAGGAAGGAGTTGCACCACCTCGGAGTGCACTTTGGCTCTACCTGGCCTTTCAGCATCCTTTCAACACATGCACCACACCCACACAGCCCCACACAGAGTCTCGCTCTCCTCAAAAAGGCCCAAACATTCCGTGTCTCTCTGACCTCCAGGTCACCTCTTCCAGAACCCGCTAAGTATTCTGCCTTATTACAGTCTCTAGATGCCCATCTTGTCTCTCCTACTGGACAGTAAGCCCCTGAGGGCTGGGAGTACCTCCTGCTCATCTTGGTGGCTTGCCCGTAGTAATCATTCAGTAACATGGATCGCTAGAAGTGAAGACTGCAGCAAAGTAGTGTAAGGACAAACCTTCATTAATTGCTCCTCTTGCAGCTGCCGGCGCCTCAGAAGCTCCTCGTCATCTTCCTCTCTGCCGCTAGATCTGCGTCTCATGTCAGCTCCTAAGTCCACAGCAAAGACAACCTCTCACATTAGCCCCACAGCAAGGGGATCTCAAGGGACTAGTCCACCTGTGCTCAACGTGTCAGGCGGGCAAAGTCAGCAGTGGTCTTCAACGTTCGTGAACAACACATGGGAAGAAGAGCCTGCCACCAATTCAGCTGGTTTCTTGAGACAACGGGCCCCGTTCGACAAGCCAGTCCAAAATGTGATTCAGTAAGGCATGCCTGCCAACAATCTGATCTGCTCAATTAGAACTCGGTTTGCCACTATGATCGGGTCTAAGTGATCCCATTGGCCACTGGTCAGAGTTTCCATAGTAGGTGGGAGGGGCATCTACGGTTATTATTTTGATGTCCCTGAGGTCATTGTTCAAACAGAGAGGAAGCCAAATTCATCTAGATACCATCAAACAGGTAAGACACTCTCTTGTGACGAATTTAAAAATCTTGTTTTCTTTTTCTGAATATTTAGGTTTGTCACCATACCATCACCCTGTCTTCTACCTCCAATAAATTCATTAAGAAGCATGCTTCAGTGGTCAAGACTCCACGCTCCCAATGCAGGGGGCCCAGGTTCGATCCCTGGTCGGAGAACTAGATCCCACACGCACGCCACAACTAAGAGTTTGCATGCCACAACTAAGGAGCCCATGTGTTGCAACTAAGGAGGCAGCAAGCCACAACTAAGAAGCTCTCAAGCCACAACTAAGGAGCCCACCTGCTGCAACTAAGACCCAGTGCAACCAAATAAATAAATAAATAAATATTTTTTAAAAAAAGAAAAAAGAAGCATGCTTTATTTATTTTTTTTGAAGGGATGGGTCTCTAATGTTTCCTTGCTCTCAATCTTTCGGAAAATGGTCACAAAAGAGTTTTATACTAATGGGCCAATAAAAAGGGTTAATGCAGCTAAAAAGTTACTTATTTCAGTATAATAGAGCAGATCACGTACAATCTTTAAGCTTCCTGGAAAAGGGGAGATGGAGGGGAAAGGAGGAATCTGTCTGAATGGCTGGAAAATTAAGATAATTATTGCTTTTCCTAAGTGGCTTGGACTAATTTAGCTGTGGGAGGAGATAGGAAAGCCTACTAATCTAATCAAAATAAACTCTAACTAATACCTTCAGGGTTTGATCAGTTGGATTAATGGACCAGAAGCTTTCTTCATTTTGGAACCCCAAACTATTTAGTGATGACAGTTGGTAACAACAAAATATTAATTCTCCCCCAAAGTTTAGCTGTTTAATGTCCCTGCAATGCAACACGACTGAACTAGGAACCTCAGCGGCCCCAAGAACTGCCTGAAGGACCCGGACCAGCAGAAAAAAAAAAGCTGACGACTGAGTCTTAGTTTCTAAAATCATGAATATCAACATGAATTTTCTCTCTTTAATCTACACTAACAAAAATGAATAGACATAAGTTTTCAAGAACTAGATATATCTTAAGTCAACATAACGTATAGAATACTTGTGAATAAGGGACCCAGGAGGTACAATAGATTTTCCCTTCAACTATTTCTATAGATATCAATTGCTTTAAAATCCACTTCTATTGCTTGTAAAAGTTATTCCAAAAATAACTTGGCAAAAAATAGCAGGATGAAGAAAATTTGGGAATTTTGGAAAATTGAAGGCCTTTTAGGTTGTCAACAGAAATGTGATAAGATAGTCATATCTTTGTAAAGCTGACTCACTAAATTTTCAGTGCTAGCTTCTGAGTTTGCTAATACCATTTTTTAGGGCCAAGTGATTTCACTAATGACAAAACAGTAAACACACAGACACAGTTCTAAAGCATAAATGTGTGGTTCAAAGCAAAGAATGAAACAGCTCAAATGTGACATTTTAGCACAGTGTCATGGAAATGACAGATGTGAAATCATGTAACTTTACATAAGTAATATTCCAGAACACCTGCTACTCTGTAACAGCCCTTCTTAGTAATGGAGAACATGATCAGGCAAGAAAAATGAAAGAGCTTCAGTGTTAAGATTGGTTGTTAAGAGAATTGTAATTACAACCCAGAAATCGTCTAAAACAAACTTAATTCAAAGAAGTCACACTGGGCTTCCCTGGTGGCGCAGTGGTTGAGAATCCACCTGCCCATGCGGGGGACACAGGTTCGTGCCCCGGTCCGGGAGGATCCCGCACGCCGCGGAGCGGCTGGGCCCGTGAGCCATGGTCGCTGAGCCGCCTGCGCGCCCGGAGCCTGTGCTCCGCAACGGGAGAGGCCACAGCAGTGAGAGGCCCGCGTACCGCAAAAAAAAAAAAAGTCACACTTCTGTGGACACTCAGTAAATCCACCCACTATGCTCTAACTATATAGAACGAAGTTCTTGGCAGGAGGCTTTGATTCAACTATGTTCAAAAGAGTTACTGACTTTACAATAATAACTGAGAGTCCACGCAAAACACCCGTTTTTTGTGTTTTTTTTTGCGGTACGCGGGCCTCTCACTGCTGTGGCCTCTCCCGTTGCGGAGCACAGGCTCCGGACGCGCAGGCTC
>NC_041233.1:68927870-68965733 GCF_002837175.3 Physeter macrocephalus
CGCGCAGGCTCAGCGGCCATGGCTCCCGGGCCCAGCCGCTCCGCGGCATGCGGGATCTTCCCGGACCGGGGCACGAACGAACCCGTGTCCCCTGCATCGGCAGCCGGACTCTCAACCACTGCGCCACCAGGGAAGCCCAAACACCCGTTTTAGACCAGTTCTGCACCTCACTGGGTTTGGTTAGCACAAGGCTCTGGTGGTTGGGTTTTTGAAGCATTTTGCACACACGTTAACACTACCTTGGTTCTTTTCACCGTTCTAACTCTTGGTCATACTTTTCTTAAAAAATCTTTACACTAGGACACATTTCCTTGCATATTTTTAAGCACCGCATTTTGAGATCTCCTAGCAATTTGTCCATTTGGCTTAGCTGCTACCGTTGCATACCTATGGCGGCAAGTGAGGGGGGACCAGGCCAGTGGTCCGTCTCAATCTTTGGTATCTCGCTGGGGTCTGGAGCCTGGGCTGCTGGGAACTTGGAAAACTTGATGATGTCTTCTGAAGACTTGCTCTGGGCTGCCAAGGCAGCTGCATCTGGATGGGAATCAGGGGCAGCTTAGCTATCGGTCTGTAAGGTCACGGTAGTACAATCCTCTTACATAGTTTTCTCGTGCTCTGGCAAAAAGTGTGAACTCCAGAGAGCTGTTTATCACCATTATCAATCACCCAGTCACTAATAGTTCCTAGTGACAACTCGACTCATCTTCCTTACGTTCTGACAGAAGCAAAGCTTCATTCTACATCTGTTCTACATCTGAAAACTCTTGTTCCAGAGCTGTGCTGTCCAATACTAGCTCGAGCTACATATGACTATTTACATTTAAATTAATACAATTAAATAAAACAAATGATTAATAAAATTAAAATTCAGTTCCTCAGTGGCACTAGCCACATTTTACGTGATCCATACCTACATGTGATTAGCGGCTACTGTATTGGACAGCATAATTATAGAATATTTCCATCATCACGGAAAGTTCCACTGGACAATTCTAGAGCAATTAGAAATTTGAATCTAGTTAATTTGAAATTAAAGAGGTAAGTGAAAAGCATGACATTGTCATTTGACTGTAGGTGTTAATCATAAGAGAGTTGGTTGGCTTTGAATTTTTGTGGCTTCGTAGCCACAAAAATATTGGTCCGGTTCATTTCAATCCTTGCATATTGTATGTGTGTCCTTGATTCCTAGGTGAAATGGCAGCAGGAATATCCACTGTCAGCTTGCAGGAATTTAGCCTTGAGACTTGGGTTTGCCATACCCACTCGTTGTTTTGTTCAAGGGGCTGCATATACAAATGAGTCATCCAGCTTTAAAACCACAAAAGCCAGAATAGGAGCAGCATTAGTTCGCAGAGTTCTTAATGGCTGTACTTATAGGTGGCGTCATTGGCTTAGAGCCCCAAATGGAATCACATAAATGGAGCAAAACAAACCAGGTTAAATGGTCAGTCCCTGATTCTGCCTAATTTTGCAAGCTGACCTGGGATGTTACTAAACATTTCACAATATATTTATAATGCTATAAATAAAATTTGCTCCCCTCCCTGGGCTCATAGATTTTTAAATCTGGAAGTAACTTTTTGAATTTTCATCTCTAATTCCACATTTTTAAAGTAACTTTCTGGGTCTCAGTTTGCTTCAGTAACTTGACTGAGGTCGCCCTACATAATAATAAGGGGTAAATTCTCAGCCAGGCATGGAACAGTGTTTTTCTGAATTTCTAACTTCATGAGAATAAAAGATAAAATCAGCTTGGAAAACACTGCACACTATATCTTCTCCTTAAAGAAGGACAATATGTGTTAGCATATTAAAGACTAAGAACTGTGACTTTACTTATTAAGTCTAGCATTTTCCACATGCACAGGGCATAGACACCAGTTTTTGGTATGACATCTATTTCTATCACAGAGAACTGCTCTTTTGCAGAATGTCCTTTGGGATGTACCACTCTGGTTGTGCTACTCTTAATTATAAGAGACTGAAAGAAAGTAAAGAGTAAAGTCAAAGTCAATTTCACTAAAAGAAGCAAACTAATCTCTTCCAAATAAATAACCTAACATTATCCTATCTTTTAAAATCTTAATTATTTGGAGAGGCAGGGTCTTAGAGATTTTAGTATTAAAAAAAAAGTCTCTAAACTGATAAGTCAAACTGGGAATCTTATTCTTAAATTAAAAAAAAAATTTTTTTTAAGCCAGACTTCAAACAGTACTTACGCATTAGAATTGGTGAAGTCAGTAAACATTCACATGTTAATGAGTGGGTGAGAAGACATTAAACCATAAAAAAGCAAACAAAAACAAGGTTAAGAAACTTAAAAAAGCAAGCACATGGTGTAAACTCAAAAAAAAAAAAACCACAGATGAAGAGAAAAAAATCATAGTTCTAGAACCATTATAATACATACATTCTTTTTCCCCTAGAATGTTGGCCTGAAATTTTTTTCCTTTTTGCATGTTCAACTTTATTTGCTTTTCATGTCATCCTAAGCCTTTAGGACTCATTAATGTCAACTGGATTCTAAAGGCAGCCTTCAAATTTCCAGGCACAATTTGTGTATAATTTTCTGAAATCACCTGGAGACCAGTCTTGGCTTTCTACCCATTCACAAAGATTTATAGCAGCTGAATCTATAGAGACCTAATAATGTTGGAGGGAAATGTGATTTACAAAAAGTAATATGATTTCCTGGGTTTAAAAATTCGATATTCCCAGAAAAGGAAAATACAATCATAAATCCACATCAGTGGTTCTTAGTTTGCAGGAATTTCAGAGACAAGTTGGCCTAATGTACTGGTTTTTGCAGATGAGAAAACTGAGGGACAGAGGTTACGTCTCTGATATCACAGAACTGTTTAGGTGAAGAGCTGGGATCAAGGCTAGGGCCTCCGTCTCAGCATGAGTCCCATCCCCTCTACCACAGGGTGCAGACATCTGCATGCCCCATCAGAAACTGGGGAACTGGACAGTCAGGCTGATGGAGGCTTGGTCAAATTAATTTTTTTTTGGCCACGCGGCTTGCGGTATCTCAGTTCCCTGACCAGAGATCGAACCTGTGCCCCCTGCAATGGAAGCACAGAGTCCTAACCACTGGAATGCCAGGGAATTCCCTTGGTCAAATTAATTTTTAGGTAGCTAGCCTTCACTAGTTTTAATTAGTTAAACTAATTGCAAGCTCATCAAAATTATCAGAGAGGTTGGTTAAATTATTTGATGGCCCCCCAAAAACGTCTTGTTAGGGAGTTTGTGAATTATTGTGTGACCGTACCTTTCCTTCTCTATGAGTGAAATGATACATGGTTTGATGGGCTCAGAAATAAGCTAGGAGTTTCCTAATCAAGCTAAGTGTTCTCTATCTAGGAAAACCGACTTCACAATATTTGCATCATAGGAGACCATAAAGGCATAATACACTGGACACCTCAGTCTGATTCTCAAAAGCAGCAGCAGGTTAGCCTTTCAGAGGACAGTGAAGAGTTCAGCTGACGTTGCTACTTAAAAGCTACACGGAGGAAAGCGGGTTTTACCATGCTGTTTGTAGATGGGTGGTTTTCGGTAAATGTTGATCCCTTGATCTGTGGAAATGAAAAGCAAAGGTGTGTGATTATGGGGAGCCATCCACCGATGGGAAAAACAGATCAACCAAGAGGCAAACCAAACTGAAGATTCTCCAACAAAAATAACCCAGAAAGTTAACTTTTGTATTACAAAGGTTGAGGTTACTGGAAGAAGAAATTACAGGAATGAGTGAATTACTATAGACATGTGACATGGAATCCTTTGTAATACATCTTAGGATAGAGAGATGTCATTCACTCATGAGCCATTTATTTCAAATATACACTTCACTAAAAGTGGGGTTAAAACAGGAAGAAATGCAAGCAGTGCAGATACTGTGATGGTGAGGAAGACATAACCAGTTTGGGGAAGATCCCCAAATTGCTACTGTCTCGAAATTGAGCTCCCAGTAGAGACCAGTGGCTCAATTTACTGTTCAACTAATGAGTGGAACAGTGGAAAGCGATGTAGTGAAATTAAGAGTATATTTTTGTAAAACATAGAAACAATTTTTAGGTGCGAGGCTAGTCTGATGTATTGACAGGATGTTTGACAAAATCCTAGTGTGTATAGGCCAAATTTTACAAAAGAAAGGAAAAGTAAAGAGATGCCAGATATTATTCATATATTTATATAGAACCCCATTTGATTATGCAACCATTAAACTTTGACTGCAAATACTCAGGAGGTTTCGAAAGGTTTCCCCAGAATCTTGGGCACTGGATCCTGGTTGGGCATTCTTCATGAAAAAAGTTGCAAACGTACAACGCTGATTTTCAAGGTTCAATGAAACTTCATTTATATATATTTTTTAAAGGCAGTCCTATCTCAGTGGTATGAATCCCTTTGAACTTTCCTCTGTTCAAACTTCTAGGTAAGTTTGGAATGCAAAAGAGAAAAACTACTACAGATTCCAAATATGTATGCTAACATTAACATAATGGGTAAGTTATTAAACCACTTTCAGTAGCTAAAAGAAGCAAAACAATGTACTTCTGATGGAAAAATAATATCATGACTTCTGACGGCCAATCTTGCCTTCACAAAGATTGTGAGCTGACCCTAAATATTAAGATACTGATGGGTTCTGATTTTTCCAGTTCCTGATGGCAAACTACTATTTGTACCATGACAGCAAAGCTTATAGCACCAAGCCTAAATTGCAAGATGTCTTTGTGGGCTATGGAGGTGGTTAGTTAATTACACGCTGCAGAAAGACCCTCCAAATGACCCAATTTTTCAGCTCTCTGAAAAGTCCATAGAAAGAATCTCCACACTGGAGACAAACAGATAAAATAAAGGTACTCTCAAGAACGCTGTGGTTCAGTCTTTAGGATGAGAAGATAACTAGATTGCCATTGTGTTAGACAATGACACTAAACCACAGAGTGGTATCTCAGAAGGTACTAATATAAGGGTAAAATTAACATTTTTGTCAAAACAAGACAAAACAAAGCAACTCAACCCTTATTCCTTCACCCTCTGCCTCCCATCCCTCTTCAAAAATTTTAGAGAAAACGTAAACCTTCAATACAATCCTGGCATCTCACGTACAAAGCTTTTGAAAGGCCCTCTAGGTCAGATCCTGCAATTTAGGGTTTGTCGGCTGTGAGCATCTCAATTAAAAGAGCATGAGAAATGCAGACGAGACAGAGGCGACAAGGCTACATTCTACACGGTGACAGGACACCAAGACACAGACCATGTCAGCTCCTACCTGGAACATGGAAATGTTTAGGGGCCTGAGCGTAAGTTGGAGTGAGAGGGCGGCTGTCTGGCCGATAAGGGAGAGGGGAGTTCCGGCCGCTGGATGGCTCATTGCCTCCAATGAGAAGAATGGAGAAAACAAAATGAGAGAAGGGAGAGCAAGAAAGAAAACAAAGCAAGCATAATAAAAATTCAAAACGAACAAACCGGAAGGAGGTACATCAAAAAGGAGAAACCAAAGAAACAAACTCAGTTCATCAACTTGGCTCACAAAGGTGACTGGTATAAGGTTGAATTTTCCAAAAGCGAGATTTGAGTTCAAGTGGAACTAGGTTAAAAGCAGTGAGCGGTAAGATGCATCATTCCAATGGCATGCGGTTGAAGGCTGTGAGCTGGCAGCAAACTGATTAGATGGAAAGGACAGTAAGAAGAATGGTAAGTCACTTGCTAATGACTCAGGGTCAGTCATCAGATGGTTACAACCCAAGCATGTAAAGGGGTGGGATATGCAAACCCCCAAACAATCACTTCCAGGCATAATGGCAGAGGCTGACAATCAGAATCTATTTCTCTGAATGGGAGGCTGAGTCTGGGAACCTGTGTGGTCCCCTTCCTCTGAGCAACACAAAGTGCCTTCATTGCAGCCTATGTTTCTGTTGCTTCACTTTGAAATACACACAGTAGAGTCAGACCCCTTTCTTCCAGGTACTTTGGGACCACTTATACTTCTCTCCACCTTTCTCTTAAAAGAGGCTCTACCCAGTCTAAAAAGTCTATCAGTGAGACATTTACTGAGCATCTACTATGGCTGGGCAGTGAGCTTCGATTGAGGCTAAGCAGGTGAATGAGATGTGGTGCCTGGCTGCAAGGGGCTCAGGGTCTACCTAAGGAGACAGACTTATAAGCAAAAAGTACACGTAATACCACGTAAGTGCTTACTCGGGGGTATGCGAAAAATTCTATGGCACTCACATGAAGGTGCCGTTGATTTTTCAGAAAGGCTACAGAAGGATGCTAGAATTGAGTTGGTCATTGAAGAGTAAGCTCACCAGGTGGATGGGTGGCTGGAGGGGGGAGAAGCTCCCGATTCTAGGGAGCTGGAACATCATGGGGAAGGAAGGGCCTCGGTGTGTGGGAGCAACAGGACGGGCCTCTGAGGCTGGGCAGCACGGTGTTCTTGGAGGGGGGAGTGGGGAAGAGCCTGGAACGTGCTGCTGGGCTTGGCTGCAGAAGCCTTGAGGACCCCCCCATAGCCACCATCATTCCCTCGGATAAGAACTGCAGGGTGAACTGAGATTTGTGCAAAATCGGAAAGAGATCAGCTCTTACCCTACTGTCCTCCTTCCCCACGACTGAGTGAACATCCGCACAAGAATACACCAGAAGATATAGGACTATCAAAAGTTAATGAATTAGTAAGGTAATTACTGTTATGATTGAGTTGTAAGGGTTCTTCACATATGCTGGATAACAAGTTTCTTATCAGACATATGATTTGCAAATATTTTCTCTCACTTTGTGGTTGTCTTTTACTTTCTTGATAGTGTCCTTTGAAGCACAAAAGTTTTAAATTTTGATAAAGTCCAATTTATCTATCAGTTAAGGCTAACAATTTGAAATAAATCACAGATCTTCAGAAAATAGAGCAGGGGCCCATTTTTTTTTCTCTCTCTCTCTTTTTTTTTTTTTTAACTTTGTCTTAAATTTTTTTTTTAGATATAACTGACATATAACATTATATTAGTTTTAGGTGTACAAGAGCCAATTTCTTCAAGTAAATCAAACTGTTCTAAATCTGGCCAGTAATGCATGAAAGATGTCAATTGCTGGAGTCTCAAAATAACATGTTCAATAGAGTTTTAATTTTTTGATATGTATGGTTTTAGATAACCAGAGCACAGATCTGTACCAAATGGGCAGTAAGATATTCTGAATATGAGATCTGAATTGGTTACTGTCTCAAATTTAGAGTCCAGGTTTTTGGTTATCATGTTCTAAAACTTTTGTCCTTTTTTCTTTTTTTGTTTCAAGAGTCAGTTTAGCATCTAGCTCCCAATATATTATAATGCTGACTTTACTAAAGTGAGATATTAGCTCCTAAAAATTACGAAGCTTCACCTACAACCACTGATCTATTAACAAGCTCATTTAAAGAGAAAGTTACCTCATTTACTATCACTCTCCTAAAGAGAAATAACCAACTCACGTCTGAAAAAATTAATATAAAAAACACAGGTAGAGGCAAGCAGGGGAAGGAAGAATACAGTTTACGTTTAGAAGAAAATCCTGCTTTAAACCTAAGGCTGAATCAGAACTAGATCTCATTTACCTCTGTGTGTTCAACACAGTGCCTGGCCACGACTAAGTGCTTAATAAATGTCTGTGAATGAATGACGGAAGTAGGCCAACTAATTAATTCTACAGCAATGAATGACCTAATTGAGGGAGCACCCCTGCAGGATCAACCATCATCTTTCTCCTAATTATAGGCAGCCGGATGCTGGGACACAGCAATGGGATCACAATAGTACCTTTTTTCTTTTTTTTAAAATAGCTTTCCCTCGAGTTGATCCTTGATAACCCCAATTTAATTATTTCACTTCAGAAGAATTCTTTACTCCTACAAACATTAGAAATTATTCACAAGAGGAATCCATAATTAAAAAACAGAATAATTCTTGTGGGCTATTCCCAAAGGAAGTTCTAGAGAGACTCAACTTTCTTGCTTTATTTGAGTTTTTTTTTTTTTTTTTTTGAAGACCTTGCATATCTTGAACACTGGTGCTACTGCTCTGGAACCACACTACTCCCTGCCCTTAATCCCGCACCTCTAACCTTCCTGTACTTGTAGAACATCAGATTTTCGGGGGAGGGGAATGTTCTCACAGGTTTTGGTTATAATATCCAATCAGATGAAACTCCATTAAATTTGTTCCGATAGTTACTAGCCAGGGTTACGCACACACGAAAATAGCTGCATGTACGGGACATCAAGGTTTAAGGTCATTAGAATTAGCATTTGCCCAAGTATTCTATCATTAACATGCTCTGCTGCCCAGTGGCAGTAGAAACCCATCACTTCCACGGTTGACGGTTCTCAAAGGCTATGGAACGACTGTCTGAATTCCCAAAGGGTGTATTCTGGCTGAATGCTGTCTCCAGTTGGGCAGAGTTTTTTACTTAACAGCATATCTTCGGCAACCACTGACCTTTCTAGTGGCTAGAAAAAATGCTAGTATGTTCAAGTCTTTGTAAGTAGATTTGACTTTATAATCATTTTGAATCTCCCACGAGACATTTAAAAACACTAGGTGATCCTGCATAGTATGATTTCTACACATCACAACGGCTCGTTGGGGAAAAGGTCTCAGAGTACATAATGTTGCTAGGTACCAAATTCTTAGTCCCTGAAATGTGAAAGGCATCAAAAATTTTGGCATTAACAAAAAAATTCTCAAGATGAGGCCTTTTCTAAGTTAAACACCCTTTCTTTAAGTGATAAAACGTTTCACTCTATCCTGGATGGAAATGACTGATGAAGGCCCTAAAAGGTTATTTTCGTGCTCAGTTCATTACTCAGGCAAAGTGATGTATAAGCCATCAGATGAAATATCATATACGGAAGGTATCATCGTCATCATCATCTATCAGCCTGGAGTTGACATTGTTTAAAAATAACGTAATAGTGTATATAGCATATAATATTGTATATATCACACTCACAGCCAGTTTGTTCCTTTAAATAAGTCCTTGCATTGGTTCATCTAAGTTGTTAGTGATCTTAGCCACTGGGGTGAGAAGCTACTGTATATATAGATATGCATTTCTTGGTCTTCATTTTTAGCTCCTTCCAAGTCAGCCCAATAGGCCAATTTTTCAGTCCTTGGGAGATCATTCACTGGAAGGATTCCCACTGTACTTAAATTCAAACGCTCTGTCCTGCTTTTATCCTTCTTTTCGCCACCATGAGAGCCTCAGTGACAAATTCTAAGACAAGTCAATCTAAATGGCAGTGCTTGTGTCTGCTGTGGGAAACGGCTGGCAACACTTAGCTTCTGGACTCTAAGTGCTTATGTTCCAAAATATAAATTCTGAGGGGACCTTAAAGCTGGCAGCATCTAGAATGTCATGACAGAGTTTCAAGATTACTGGTCCTTGTCTAAAGCGTCAATAAACGTTATGGTTTCCTTCAGCAAGTGTCAAATACATATTTGCATCATAGCAACTCATATCTATGGCAAAACAAGGAAGATTTTTTTCAAAGAGACTTAATATATGTAGCCCTCCTGTTCGCAAACCTGATTCATGGACACAGAAGGTAATATCTAACAGTATTTCAAAGGGAAAGGAAGAGAAACTCTGCAAACATGGCACAAAGCCCAAAACAAGGTGAAAACAGTTTTTCCAAATAGGCATGCACTTCTCCAAATGGCCCAACAATGATATACTATGAAGCTGCAAGGAAGCTCAGAGAACAGAAATAAAAAACACAATGGAAAACAAGATGGGCATTACAGAAAATGGACGGGGAAGCCAATGAGACAGAGAGAAAGCTGGTGATGTGTATCTCAGCTCTACACCCATGCAGGTGTCCTCAGCTCCGTGGACCCTGGGAGCCTGGGCCACCTGCATCTGAAATAAGGGCCAAGAATTGGACTTGGACCATGGGAGGTGGGCTTCTGGCTGCCAGAGGGGCAAAAGGGGACCCCTGCTTTCAGCTACACCTTCCTGAGGTGGACATCCTACCCTGGGGTCCTCAAGTTCCTTGGCTTACATTTGTTTTAAAAATAATTTCCCTGAGATTGCAAAACAAGCTCCAAGATAAAGAGTGAATGTTCAAATGAAGAGCCATGGAAAACCCTGGGAGACTTTGCTCCTTTAAAGATATCTTAGATGTGTTTCTCTAATGGCCATACGTTCCCCCTGGGATGGAGAGGACTTTCATGTAAATGGATACATGTTTTTCAAAATAACTAAGACGTAATTCTTTGCAGAATCCGTATTTAGCTATTCAACTAAACTAGGCTTTTAAAGCAATATCTTTAACATACAAATTCTGCACGATTGATTTTGTAGTTTAGCGAAAAGCTGATTTTAAAACTAAGCATAGACGGTTACGCACATTATATCTTGTATCTGCAGTATATAAACTATTTCATCTGAACAAACCGTAGGCATATACCCAGTAAAAAGAAAATGGGAGAGAGACCATTAGATATTTTTGAAGCGTAAGCTCGAAGTAACAAACTATTGCTTTCTATAATTTAAACCTATCCTCTTTGACTGTGTACTTCGAATTCAGACTGAGAAAAGAAAAGACTGTGTATCTACATTTTTAATAAAGCACCATTTAGGCACACTGAAGTACTGTAATTTTCCTAACCACTTGGTATTTCTATTGAAAAGTTACTTTTGGAGTTTAAATGCCTGAAAGTAGCTGTTTGTCTTGGCCTCCATAAGAATGCAATTTTCTAGTTAAAAGGAGATGGAAAATAAAAGTTGGCTTTAAAAGTTATACTTCGTGTATAGCATTTAGACCGAAACACACGCCCCTCATAGGAATGAGGGGTGGGAAGGCTTGGGGTCTATCTAGTCCTGGTGCTGTCACTTCCTAGCTGTGCGTCCTTGGCCGGGTCACTTAACCAGGGCCTCAGCTCTTCATCCACCCCCATGCCTGCCCCCTGCTACTTTACTTCATAGGGACGCTGTGAAGAGTGATGGACTGATGCAACCGGAAGTGCTCTCAGAGCACCATGCCAAGGGGGAAATCACAGAGGGACCAGAGTTGAGTGTTCACTACACACCAGGGCATTTCACCTTTTGCCAACTACAAATTGACGCTTGCCGTCTACCTCTGTAAGGATGAAATCATGAGCCGCGGCAGCTGCTGCCCTTCAACACCCCCCGAAAGGAGTTCAGGGTGGAGATCAGGAACGAGGCACCCTGTGCTCTGGGAAAAACTGACAGGACAGGTCTTCAGGGAGTGAGATACTTTCAGGAGAAGATTTTATGAGCCCAATTCTTGCATCTCCTCGTATCTAGAAAAGCACTAAAATCCTTCATGGTGACATCTGCTCGTGACTAGCAGCAACCTTCTGCAAAAAATATGTGTCTGACTGCATGCACTCCCCCTTCACCAAAATCACATCTATACTGACCTTCCCCCTACCTCTCTGGAGCGGTTTCTCAGAGCTATCTGCAGGGCTGTCTCCCGGGCTGTAGTCCTCATTTTGCCCCAAATAAAATTTAACTCACAGCTCTCACGTTGTGCTTTTTTTTTTTTTTTTTTTTTTCAGTCGACAACCTCATACACCCCAATACCCTAGGAGCGGTTTCATAGATGAGGCAAGTGGCACTTAAAAGGTTAAGTCTACAATCCAAGGTCCCATAGCTAGCATGTGACAGAGATAATATTCAAAGCCGGGACTCCAGTGTCCACATGGGTGCCCATCTCGCCATAAGGCCGTGCACACGCACGAGATATTGAGCCTTGATATTTTGTGATGTGTTATTTGTATAAACTCTGTATAACTTTATAGGGTACATGACATTTTTCTTCCTACACAAAGTAGCTTTCTGAAAGAGGAAATATATAATAACCGAATAAGGCAGTTTACATTTTAATGAATTAAAAAATGTATTTTCCCTTGCATATTAGAAGCAAAGAAACAAAAATCTTAATTTGGCCAAGGGCTTCTATATTCAAGTCTCTTTAAAATGCATCTCTGAAGTTTTTTCAGTAATTTCTTATGGTTTTATAGACATTCTCTAAAGTATCATCTTGACATCTAAATAATAAAAGTCTTTCCTCCCCAAATACTAATTAGCAGTAATAATTTTAAATAACCTCTCAAGAACTTTAGAAAGTGCTGCCACCTGCTGAAAAATTTCTTTGCTAGTGGCACACGGTATGTGTCTTCAAATAAGCTTGTCAGCAATGTTATTTTTACAGCACAGAGAATGCTAAAATCGCATGCTTGTAAAATGACTGCAGAGGAAATTCAGTCAAAGAGCACAACATTTAGGCTGCTTGAGAAACTGTTAGTGATGTGAGCTCGCGGAACTCGGGGTTAGAATCCCTTAGGTCTGTCTTAAGACCCGTGACAACACCTGTGCCTGCCTGCTACTCCCTCCTCAAGCTATTTTCTTCGGTTAATTTGGTTCAAATCGAGACTACGGAAAAAGTTAGCATCCTCTGGGAGCTCCTACTTCTTATTTTAAATTAATTTGGGGCTCTTGGCTCGATTGAGAATGACTACGGAAACATAACAGACAATGGGAACGGCACAGAGGGAAAGGCAGAAATGGGCAGGCACAGAAAACAGAAGGCAAAGTCCCTCTTCTCCATCATGCAGAAATCAGGACAGGTCAAAGGAAGATTACTCTAAGGGTTGTCTCAAGGAGAGAAATTTAAGTTACGTTGCCGTAGATCTTCCATACCGTCCAAACATTTTAATATTGTTACGTGGTTAAGTGGCTTATCACCATTAAGACAACTTTGGAACCCTTGCTGCTGAACACTGTTGTGTTTTGCTGAGCCATAACACATATGAAAACCAGGAAGAGTCCCCAGATATATATTATATTTTGCTTTTGACCAGAGAAAAACAAAATAATAATATACATTTTTCTGAAGCAGTAGATAACAAATCTTAGGGTCTCAAACATATTTCCTGTTTCTTCATCTAGAAATGACATATTTCTCCTAACGAGAGATGCTATGCCAGTTCTAAGACACGGCTGGGTGTAAGTCATGACACACGCAGGCATGCTGAGAAGTCCAAAGCTCGGAGCTGACTCTTGGAGATACACCTTATTAGCCTTCCCAGGGTGCTAATAAATCTCCGCTATGCAGGGTGCTGCCTGGAGAAGCCTGCCTCCTTACCTTTGATATGGGGAAGGAAGTGGTGTCGGAAAGGGGAGTTGGGGCGGGAGTCGCTGTGGCCGGAGCTGAGGCTGCCGGTGTGCAGGAAGGACCTCTGCACACCAGGAGACAGCAGCTCTGTGCAGCAAGGATCAGGGGCAGGACACGGTGCAAACAGAAAAGAAGAGCAGAAATTAACACACGAGCAGGGACGACGCCATCGTTCAAGGGAGAAAAAAAAATAAAGAACGTTAATCAGGAGTCTGAAAAAGGAGGAAGGAAAAGGGGTTAAGAAGGCACCTACGAAGGGTTACACAAAGTGGGGAGAGTCTGCAAACAGGTTCAGGTCAGTACAGAGTTCACTCTCCAAGAATAAATGGCTTTAGTGGGAGGGAACGGCCACCAGAAGGTTCTGTCAGGATGACACCAGCTACCAGTGAGCCAGGACTTGGGCACGTCACTTAGACTCAACCATAGCTGTTTTTAAAAGGCACCTGACAAAACAGAACCCTCTGAAACACATGTACAAAACTGACAATCATTTCAAGAACCTTGCAAAGAAATACTTATATGTAAGGGTCAGATTCTTTGTTTTTTAAGCTGCAAATGTCTCCTACTGCAAGTTTAATTTTACTTTGCCTGTGTAGAAGGGAAACCTGTCTGTATCCCCTGGGTAGCAAAGAGCTACCTATGATCCTGAGAATCGGGTAGTGGTGACACCAGGGAGCTGGAAACAAGGTTTTGGACCATTAATCTAAGCCCAGACCTAAGGATGTGCGTCATCCTCTGGTATCTAGAACGTATGGAGTGGATACTCTGAGGTGCTCTGTGCTGACCATGACTATGCTAGCAGAGCCCCACCTCGAAAAAATAATTATGAGCCCTAACAACCGACATCACGCATGTCCATAATGTATTGTGAAGGGGGAGGAGAAGTGCTTAGAATGGGGAATGTTCTACAGGCTCTTGGCATCAGAACCTGACTAGAACAGAGGAAAACTTTCTACTGCCCAATGAGGACATGACCTTTTAGGGAAAACAATGTCCCTGGCTGACCACTCCCTTGCTATCCAGGGATGCTCTCGAACAACAACTTCCCAGTGAACCTCGCATCATTCTGACAAGGGTACGGCTGCAGTATCAGGGTATGCCCGTACGTAGGGGTGGTGGCATAAAGGATTTCCCATCACCCAGACAGAAAATGGCGTAAATCCAAACCCAGAAGTAAAATGAATATCATTGTACATGAAAAATAAAAGGAATTTCTTTCCTGAAAAATTTTCCTTTAACGTAACTCAACAAATACTGAGTAAATATTTGAGTCTAGAGAAAACTATACTTTACTGAAGGATAGAAAAGTAAAAATTTAATCCTCTACAAGCATTAAATCTATGGCTTTAAAGAGAAGATTGCAGCCTTTTTACATTCTGTTCATTTCCTTTGGTTTTATTTTACAAAATACGTTAGCATATGAATGGGCTTATTCTCATCAGCCTGCACAGAAGCAAGAGGCTTACAATGAAGTCTTCATAGACATACATCATCAACAAGTTTGTTTAGAAGGCCAAAATCTTCCTTGGTGAATCTATTTCTCAGGAATCCTCAGTGTGTGCTGGGATCTCCACGCTTTTTCTACTCTACATAGGAGATACCCACTAATAGTAAAAGGGACTACATTCTGCCGAGATAAAGGTAAATGAAGTCCACTACTCTTAATATTCTCCATCATAGCACACCTCTAGTGTTTTTATATTTTCCAAGTCTGATTCAAAATCTTAGGTTGGAAGGCATCTTAAAAGTTACCAAATACAACCCTGAGGTTGTATAAGAGACTTCTTTCTAGCAGGTTCTTAACCAAGCATGCTTAGTAATACCATGTGCCCGGATGGGGGAAACATAATAAACCCACCAGTAAATGACTAATACTGGATTTAGATTTTAGATAAGCCTAAAAGGCACATCACCATATTTTCTTTTGGAGATCTCCATTTTAAGTCTCAAAGTGCTGAGATTTTCTTCAAGTCTAAAAAAAACAAAAAACCTCCTTTGCTTCTAGGTGTTCACTGTCAAAATGTAATTATTTAATAAGTCATAATGAACATAACCATAAAATGACTCTTGTTTTGAGAAAAGAAATAACACAAACTACAATGGAACAGGAGTTTGCAATTTTTTCTGGGAGAGGGGCAGATAGATTTGGCAGCCAGATTTTTAAATACGCTATCAGCGGTGGGGAAAACAATCACATAGAAACACGGATGACTCTAGAGAGTGAATCCCGGGAACAGGTGCCCTTACCAGGTCTGTGAAAATGCTGGGGAGAGCGAGACGTGGTTGGAGTGTAGCTGTGACGGCTGTACACAGGGGAGTTGATGGAGCCCTGGCTGGTGGACCGGTGGATCATCCGGTCCCGCCCATCCTGGTACCCCTGGAAGCAAGTGCGAGAAAGTGGGAACACAAGGCATACATGCAGGCTGTTGTCAGGTTCAAGTGAAGTCAAGTTGCACCAAAGTCACCCAGGAACTATCCCGTCTACCTGTCCATGTATACACTTTAGGGCCATATTCCTTAAATAGGTATGCAAACAAGCATTCCATGGTTAGTGCTTTTTGTTCAAAACCTGTAGTGCTTGCCTTTACCAAGATTTTAAGATGTAAAAAGGATAAACTCCAGTGTTGATAGAGCTCTGGGAAAAGAGGGAATAATTCCAATGACCATGCTTATATTGTGCTTTTCAGTTTTACAAAGTATGTTCACATAGGTTGTATCATCAGATCTGCATCGTAAAGAAGGTAGAACACATGGTATCACCTCCCTTCTTCACAAATGCAGAATGGTTCAGAAGGTACCATGCAGGTAAGAGACCCATGTGCAGGTGTGTGCAGGTGGAGCCTGTTCAGAACCAGCCTCCTGACTCTCATCTCATCCCTGGATCCAACCACCAACCCACACCATCCATGCTGTTGATCTGGTGATGTTTTACGTCGATTTTCCTGGAGAACAAGCCTGTGGTGGCCTCAAATCCAGTAATTCTACTTCTACTTTAGGAAGCAAATTCCAAAAAGAAAAAAAAATTTTTTTAAACGATCTTTAAGTGGAAAAATTTCCTTAGACATTTATAATGCCACCATTTATAAAGACAAAACTTTGTATTATGTGCTCAACAAAATTGGGGAAGAATTAAGTTATGGCATATCAATTTAATGGAATACAATAGCACCACTAGTCTGTCACCATGTCCAAATCTAGAAAAGAATATTGTAGGTATAAAGTATAAAAAAAAAATCATACACACACAAACATAACATAAAACTTTAAAAGAATTAGAAGAGTACAAGGAACGTTTTACATTTTAGGAATCCGTTGCCCTATGAAGTTTCTACTAGCACAATAAAAATAAAAGTTTGAAAGAATGCATGAAAAAGGACTAAATTAAAACCTCAAAAACTATGGATGTGTGCAATTTGAGAGCAAGAGGCAAAAAAAACTTTGATTTGATCCTAGTTGGCTGTAACAATAAATTAAAACAACAACAAAACAAAATTCCTCCAATAATGTGCCCCAACCTATTATTATTATTTCTATTATTGACAAGTGGTCAATAATAGAAATTAATTCTTCATAACTTCAGTTGAAAATGATCAGAATAGTCATAGAAATTAGTTATTCATAGCACTCGGTCATAAACCACAATACTACAGAGATTTTACCATCACAAATTATAGTGATTACCTAAGATCAGTCCAGTTTTATATAGACCATCCAGACAGTTACTTAGCTTTAAGACAAGACTACTGATTTTATTTATTATTATTATTATTATTATTATTTTTAGAAGGGTGTAGACCTAACCCCTGAGGAGTTTGCTCATTGGATACATAAGGAAATACAAAATAATAAGAAGCACACTGAACAAACAACCCCTTGATTATTATTACCTGTAATAGCTTAAATGAAAGTGCTGGGTTAGACCTGGACCGTGCTCAGATTTGAGTTGGTCTGAGCTTAGGCCACCCTCCAAGGGACAAATTATGCTGGGACACCAGAAAGTGCTTCTAAGACCTCTGGTCACCAGGCACCTCTGTCACTGTGGGTGAAAGCAAAACCAAGACATTCCTGGGATCAGGGGTAGAGTGTGAAGGGGCTGTTTCATTTTATAGAACAGTATCATCAGCTTCCTGAAGAACCTTTAATAAGACGGGTTGGGAGTGTAACTAATTTGGGGGCTCTGTCTTTGGTGCTGGATGCTGCAGAGGGGGAGAGCATGTTTGGGTTGACAGGGGACCCATGGCTCACTATGGAACCATCACTGACAGCTCTATGTGATCCAGATACTCAGGAGGTTATTCCCGAGGGAACAGCCAGCCTGGTGGACTTGATAAAAGCCACTATAAGGTCCGTTTACCCTGAGAGGGGGGACAAGACTATTGATTTTAGACTAAGAGAAGTGGCCTCCCATGAAGATGGCTCTGCTGATAGAAACACCATGACCACTGCTGGCCATTTCAGATAATCAGTAGGTTAGGATTCAGATCAATCAATTATAGATGAGAGGAGAGAGCCCAACATCGGGACAAGTGGCCCCATTCTCCACTCTCTTTCCTACCACTGAGAGGTGCAGGGTAAGGCTGGTTTTATTCCCTAGTCTCCATTTAGAAAGAAATTTACTTCTGGGTCTTACAGTCATATCTTACACGTAAGGAATCCTACATTCATCATAATCTTGTACACGGGTTTTCTGTTTTTTTAAATGTCCTTTTGCAAAAATTTGAGTCTAGGAATGGTCCAAGTAACTCCCCAATTCCACCCATTATAATTTTCAAAAATGGCACTTACTTCTGCTGATGGAGTAGGAGACAAAGTCCTTGGAGACTAGAATAAAAGAGAATTAAAGTCACAACATTTATTAGCTCATTTTCAGTTTTAATTAGAGTTGCTTATCAGAATCACCTGGAAACATTATTCAAGATACACATGCCAGCACCTTTGCCCATTCCCCGTCTTCTGATTCAGTAAGTTGAGAGTGGGGCTCAGACAGGTACACAAGGACAAAGCTCCCACGAGACTAGGGCACATGTCTCTGCTTAAGACGCATGGGTTTTGGAGATATGTTGTGATGCTTTAGGTGATTAAGTTAGAGAAATTGATTGGAAATATTTCCCCTATAGGCTCAAACTATGCTGTTTACTACTATGAGTTACAGTGTCTACTGAAACACAGAGTTTGGTAAACACAGTTGTTGACTAAATTATAACCATAATAATCACCTGATATGTTATGATGACCAGGTCCGTGGCATCCTCCCCAGTGGCCTTGCCAACCTCAACACCATTCACTTTCTGGCTTTCATCTTTCCAGACACACAGGCTTCCTCGGGGCAGTCAGCAGACCAACCCCTCTCTCACCTCAGGGCCTTTGCACTTGCTGCGCCCGCTGCCCTCAGTGCTTTCCACTCAGACACCTGCAGGGCTCACTCCCCATCCTCAGTGAGGTCTCTACTCAAATGCACTACCACACAGTACCTTCCGTGATCCTCCTGCTTAAAGTAGCAACCTGGCCCCGGCATGCTTTCTCCTTACTCAGCTTCATTTTCCCTCACAGCTCCATCACCCTCTAAAATTATGTTATGTATCTGTCTGTTTATTATGTCTCCCACATTACACTGCAAGCTCCATGAGGGCAAGGACTCCATTCATTTACAACCAAGTATTCCCAGTGACTGGAGCAGCTCTTGGCACGTATTAGGTGCTCAACAAATATTTCCTAAATGAATGACCGAAATGTTTATGATTAAAACGCAAAAAGCTTTCAAATAGAAGTGAAATGCAAACAAAGCATTCTGAAGAACAGGGCCAGTGGTGGATTTCTCAGTTTCAGAATTTTGCCCTTTTTTTCCAAATTTACAAGAAGCTGCTGGCTTTCTTGCGCTCCAGACTTCCTTGAGCCTCATGGTCTGGTTTGCTTGGCTTTCTGGAGGCACAGATGGCTACACAGAACT
This sequence comes from Physeter macrocephalus, assembly GCF_002837175.3. Classification (NCBI taxonomy): domain Eukaryota; kingdom Metazoa; phylum Chordata; class Mammalia; order Artiodactyla; family Physeteridae; genus Physeter; species Physeter macrocephalus. Next base: position 68,947,001 of record NC_041233.1, read on the forward strand.
TCAAGCTTACTCCTCCAGGTTTCTAAAATGGCAGTAGATGGATTCTCTGGAAGAAGTGTTAATAATTAAAGGAATAAATAACTAAATAGCTTGCAAACTTGTCTAAGTTGCAAGATCCACGCGTTGGGGAAGAGTTCATGAATATGTCTGATCAGAGGGCCTCCTTGCATCCAGACTTTATGCTCAGAGAAACCCACAGGCCTCATTCTAGGCTATGATGGTAACAATGCTGATTATGATGGCAGCCAGCATTTTTGCTGAGTACTTATTACGTGCCAGGTATTGTTGTAATCTAAATATTTCACTTAATCCTTACAGAAAACCTCTAAGGTAGGTATTACCATTATCTTGAATTTACAGATAAGGAGACTGAAATATGTAATTTTTCCAAAGTCATATGGAGAGGAAAAATCAGTCTGGTTCCAAACCCAGAAACTTTCGCTTCAACGCTCAAACTTTTGGGCCCAGAACACCATAAAGCAACTCACCTCCCCTTGCTTGTGTGACTCGAACACTAGGAAATGCTCATCCGCTTGCTCAAGGACCAGCCCCTATGCACTCTGCTCAGGAACCTTCCTTTGCCCCTTATCCTCTCTGAAGCTCTGCCACCCAAAGGCAATTGAACCCCCAGACCAATCAACCTGCTCTTGAGAGGCTGCGGATGCAGTTACAGGGGCATGACCACTAGGTGGCACTACATGAAAACAGACACCACTTCCTGCCCAAAGGACCATTTCAATGCAGAGCTACGCTCCGGAATAGTGCGTGTGTGTGTGTGTGTGTGTGTGAGTGTGAGTGTGAGTGTGTGTGTGTATGTGTGTGTGTGTAATTATAAATACAGACATGATTATAAAACAATAAATATTATACATATATTATTGAGAATAAATTAAACAGAACTGCCACATTTTCACGAACTTTCTTCATCTAAGATCTTAAAGCACTGTGAGGTTACAGATGATCGGTTTTAGCCTTGGTTGAATGACTGATTTTGGTCCACTACCTGGGAAACCCCTCTCTGAGTGGACTCAAAGCAGTCTACAGATGATTCCAATTTAAAAAACAAAAGGGGAAAAGTTTAGAGTGAGTTGAAGAGGCCAGGGGAAACAGACCAGAGCCCATGAGACCTAGGGGACAGAAAGGGGAGGGTCACCAGGGGCTGAGGCTGAGCTCCAGCCTGTGAACCATGAATGCTGGGAGAGTATTAATAAGCCCCAAGAAGACAGGTAAAAACAACAGTAGTAGCTGCCATCTTCTGAACATTTACCACGAGTCTGGCTCTCTGCTAACTGCTTTAATAATTAGTTAATGTAGATTAGCTTTAATAGATGATAAATTATCTAGATATATAGATAATTAATCTTTAATAGATAGCTTATTTTATCCTCACTAACACCCTATGAGGTAGATTCTGTCATTTTCTGTTTTACAGACAAAAAAACTAGCAGCAGCATGGCTGTCTCATGGTCAAAGTCACACAACCAGCCTGTGGATTTCCTGGGTTGAGCCCAGGTAACTTGATTCCAGAAGCCCAGCTCGTACCACGGTCCGACACCGTGGCCCAATTCTCTCTACTTGTTCTTTTCTTGCACATTCTATCTCATGATGCTGAAAACTGCAGCTGTCAAAATTTAGGGGCTGTGATCTCTCTCCTCATGATCTCCATGAATGTACTTCAGCTTGCCCCCAAACCAAGACCCCATCCCCCCACCCACCGAGGACTCTCCCTCCCTTATTCCCCCTCTGCCCAGCTCACAGAGTCTCCCCTGACAACTTCGGCTTCCTTGCCAGCATGCCGGCTCTGCTACCCTACAACCCGGTACTGATGCTTACTCATCCTGCACTGTCGTTTTCTGTGGTTGGTCTGCTTCCCTACCCCTCCACACCTCTCCAGGGGCAGGGATGGTGTGATAGGTTTTTGACTACCTCAAATCACCTGGTACAGAAGCCTGCAAACAGGGGGCAACCAAAAGGACCCTCTGATTTATTTTGATTCCAGTCAGTAGTTTTTATACATGTGCCAAAGGGAAATAAGTTGTACCACTCACAACTTCTGGGAATTTATTACCTCTCCCAGGCTCTGCCTTTCCTGTTTGTCATCATAGCCCGAAGAGTAGAAAGGCTCATAGGTAATAAGATCTGGACGTTCAATGTCATAAATTGCCTTGACCTTGGGAATGGCTGCTAAATCCTTGTAATCCAGGATTTCGTTGTCCACTTTTGCCTGCCAAAGTTAAATAGAAAGAAAAAATCACTCTGCCGTCTCATCTTCGGGGAACTATGGTCAGCGCATCTCATGTCTTGTTTAAAAAGCGAAAACCTTAAAGATAAACAAAACCCCAAACACTTTGCTTAGCACGGTCATACTCTTTATAAAGTTGCCTGTTTAATACTCGCAGACACAGAGAACAGACCTGTGGTTGCCTAGGAGGAGGGCAGTGGGGGCAGGGAGATTTGGGAGTTTGGGATTAGCAGAGGCAAACTGTTACACATAGAATGAATAAACAACAAGGTCCTACTGTACAGCACAGGAAACTATATTCAATATCCTGTGATAAACCATAATGGCAAAGAGTATGAAAAATAATGTATATATACGTATAACTGAATTACTTTACTGTACAGTAGAAATGAACACAACACTGTAAATCAACTATACTTTAATAAAATAAATTTTAAAAACAAAGTTGCCCATTTATACCGATATTAATCACATTTTCAAAAAAGTCACCAAAAGCTTAGGAAGAAGTCTATGTAGAATTCATCAAGTAGAGAAGCCTGCAAACCTTCAGGATAATTTCCTAAATTTATTACAGAGAAGGAAAAGCTCAAACAGATGGCCAAAAAAAAATCCTCCCAGATGGCTAAAAACAAGAACCGCATATTTAATAAACTAAATATTTAAAGACCTCCGTGGCAGAATTTAAAGACACTCAGTATCAGCATTATAAAATGTATAATTAATCCCCAAATATCTATATGCAAGTTAGGTACAATTTTTTAAGTCCTGCATCGTATCACTGTACTTTACAGGTCATCTACTCGTTCACTCTGTACCGATGGTCACACTCACATGAACACTTGATCACGTCGAGGAAAATGGGATTGAGATGGCTGATCTACAAGAATGAAAACTGGATCTCATAGCAGAAATAAAAATCATTTTGAATTATTCACTTTTGGATTATCCAGTCCATGCTTACCAGCTGCTACCACCCCTGGTCCGGAAGTGTCTCTTCCAGAAGTAGATACTTACGTAGATAGTATGACCTGGGGACCCAGGGATACTGGAGCCTGGTCTCGAATAAATGCTTTCAGAAGAAGTCCTGGTAGGCTGTGAAATAAAGAGTGACTTGTAAGATTTCAGACCATGGCTTCAGAATCAAGACTGGCCTAAGTTCCTACACTTTCCTAAAGACTAAGCTGGTTAAAATGAGAAAGAGGTGTAACTTTTCTGAATATGGGAAAATAGAACCTAGAAAGAAAGGTTTCCTGCCTTCATTCTCTCCCTCTTCAAATCCACCTGGCACCCAGTGGCCAGAGAGATCTTTGAAGAATACAATTTCGATTGTCACTATCCTGCTTTTGGCTTCAGGGTCCGCAAGGAATGAAATCACAGCTCCCAGGGCCTCGGGATTTTGTCCCTGCCTTCCTTCCCCCCATCACTCACTACCCACTGTCACTCATAGAACATGGTACATGTCACTGCCTTCAGGGTCCTTATCCTTGCTGCCTCCTCTGCCCCAAATGCTCTGATCCCCAATTTTACTTGGTTGATTTTTTTTTCCTCCTTCAGTCTTGGCTTAAATATCACCTCCTCAAAGAAGCCTTCCCTGATCTTTCACTCCAGAGTTGGTGACCTTGTTATTTTCTCTCACAGTATCATTCTTGTTTTTTTTTCTTCATGAATAAAATGTATAATTCTGTATTTGTTGGTTTCATCATCATGTTAATCTCCCTCACTACCTTTAGTTATGACCTCTGCCCTCAGAGGGTTTATTTTCTCACCACTGTACGTGCCCGATGTTTTACACAGGTACAGAGAAGGCATAAATGTTTGTTGTGGGAATGAGCTAGAATTTATTATTTGTAAACAAATACTCGGTTTGTGGATACTTGACTCATGTCAGTTGCATGTTTTGAGCCTTACCATATGGAAGGTCACTGAGGTAAGGTTAGTGGTCGGCTGCTGGGGAAGGTATAAGAAAGTAGACTTTGTAATAGAGGCTGGAGAACCCTGAGAGTGAGATGGGAGTAGGAGGAAAAGGCATGAGCTGGGATTAACTGCCCCCCACCTCTGCTTGGTATGTTCTGGAAAGCTCTGCAAAGAAACCCAAAGGCCTGGTCTTGGAAGATTTGCTCCCCTCCGTGCAGCTATTTCTTGGAGAGGACAACTGATAGAGCTATGTTAGGAATAGGACTTTTCCTCTTTGGTACTGTTTCTGCTGATATTTTGGTACCTCAAATATGAGTCTAACTGAGTCAAAAAAAAACCCTCCTAAAAACAAGGATGTTGCATCACTATGGAACTCACATCTGAAACAAGGAAAGCAAACCCGCCTGGCCAACCAGAGGTAGGCAGTGATTAGACTTGCCCCGACAGTAAGAATTCACTAGAGGGCTGGGGTCAGTTGCTCTCGCCAGTGTCTGTGGTATCTCTGAGACAGGAGGGTGGAGGGGGTAGGAGAAAGCACACGGGGTACAGTGGAGGTGTGCCGGGCTTGACACTTCCGTCCCTGCCCCACCCCCCAGACCTGCCTCATACAAGCACTTTCCTCCTCAAGTGACAATTTTCCCATCACAGGCGTATCTCAATATGAGAAAATCCCCAAATCTGAGTATAATGAAAAAGAAAGGATTCACATAATAACACTACTCAAAAAGCCCAACTCCTGGGCCCATTTCCCAATCAAAATATAGAAGTGACACCACCAAAGTGCAGCCCTCCTTTAAAAAGAGATGCCGCCCCTTCAGAAAGCTGAGCCAATAACCATCTCTGTGGGATAATCATTAACTACAGGTAGTCCTTCAGCTTCAAGTGGTCAGGATCTAACATTTGTCAAACTCAATATAAAAATGAAACCTCGGGCTTCCCTGGTGGCGCAGTGGTTGCGCGTCCGCCTGCCGATGCAGGGGAACCGGGTTCGCGAGCCGGGTTCGCGCCCCGGTCCGGGAGGATCCCACGTGCCGCGGAGCGGCTGGGCGGGCCCGTGAGCCATGGCCGCTGAGCCTGCGCGTCCGGAGCCTGTGCTCCGCAACGGGAGAGGCCGCAACGGAGGGAGGCCCGCATACCACAAAAAAAAAAAAAAAAAAAAAAAAGAAAATGAAACCTCTTCTGTAACAACATAAAAACGTTAATAGCAGCAAACATTCATTGTCCACTTACTATGTAGCAGGCCCTGTGCTAAGCACTCCCCAGGCATGCTCTCATTTAATCTTCTCAATAACCCCAGGAAGTAGGTACCGCTAATATCATTATTTTATAGATGAGGGAAAAGTCACACACAGGTAGGCAAGTGTCAGGATTTGAAACCAGACACTTTAGAGGCAGAGCCCAAGCTCTTAATCCCTGCGCTAAATTTTCTGTCCATGTTGTAAGGCGTGTGTGGCCGTTTACTTCTCATCAACACGGCTTTGGGACAAATGGGGTGAAAGTAAAAGAAAAATATGGAGATGAACTAGCAGAAAAGAGTGCCTGCTAAGTGAAAATGTTTTTGCTGCCACTTATAAGCTTCTAAGAAGCCTGCAATAGCTTGGTGTTAGGGTGGGGTGGGAGAGGGTGCATCCTAGGACAGTCCAACATCTTCGGTTGCTGGTGTTGCTATGACAACAACAAGGTCTGTTTTCATTAAAAGCAGTGAGGACACTGTGTGAATAGCTGAAGTGCATACAGAGCTTTGGGGCCTCTACCATGTTACTCATCCTAATTTTTGTCAACTGTGGGCCAGGGATCCTTTCTCTCTTTCCGGTAATGATGCACCTGGGGATGGCTCTGAAGTGTTTTGTTCTCTGGCGTACTGTGCAAGCCGATAGGAACACAGCTGGGGAAGAACTGGCGAAGAACGTGAGCACAGGTCAGAAAGGGGCCCTGGGTGCTCCCTTCCAGGGATGGAGAACTTCGTGGAAGGAAAAGGTCTCTTGGCTGAACCAACCTGTCCCGGCTCAGTCTCTCTCCTTTCCTTCTTCACTGGATAGAGTATTCTGTGAGTGGCACAGGCTTTCTCTGAGCATTTTACCCTGTTAATATTGTAGAGCTAAAGGTTTTAAGTTATCCGACAATCTGAATTCATTCTTCAGAGGTGTTCAGATCAGAATCACCTCCAATTTGCATACAACTGTCCTGGATTCTCTGATTCCAAAATAAAGATTTTAGAGTTTCATAGTCAGTATTTTCAGAGTCAGTTTGCAAAGTCAAGCCAATGTTCACCAAATCCACTACTGCTCTGGCTCTTGTTAGAGAGCTCACTGTGCCCCGTGCGTCTTCAGACTACTTAGAGTATTGGAGAAATGCTTACAATATCTCTTGGAGGTTCAGAATCTGCTCTTTCTTTCGCTGCATTTGCCACTGTTTGCTTTTGCTTCCTTCTGACCTCCTAACCTTACTGCAAACTTTACTTCCGTAGGCATCTTGTTTGTGGGTTATTCTTGCTTGCCTATTTTCTTACAATGGTCTTTATTTTCCTGTTTAAAATGAAATAATGGGATAAAACACACTTCTGTAGAGTATAATCTAGTGGGGTTAAAAGGCTGGTTTTGGAGTCAAATACCTTGGCTCACACACTGGCTCTCCTAGCTGTGTGACATTACATGAGTGTCTCTTTCCTTTCTCTCTTTTTTTTTCTTTTAACTTCCTTGAGCTTCAACTCCTCCACTTATAGAATGGAGGAGAGGGTACTTACAACCCCTAGTTCCTAGGGATAAATGAGACAAGACATATAAAGCTTCAAGCACCTTGCCCAGCACATGGCAAAGACCCAGCATTTTCCAGACACTTGACATTAGACTGGAGCTCTTAGCCAGTTCATCTCAAATAGTGAAGGGCAGCACTGCCTCTGTTTTGTTGCTCATAATAGGATAGTCCTTTCAGATGTGAGCTCCACAGACCAGACTTTCCTAGAGTTCTCTGCAGCTACCACCCTTGAAGGCCTTCCCACACCTTGGAACTCACGTATGTTAACTATCTCAGCACATGGGGCAGCAGCCCCACCTGGAGCTGACAAATGTCCTTCCCCTTCTTGAGAACTCCATGGAGTGAATCTATATCCTTCCAAGATGGTGACTTCCTGCTTACGTCTTGGCTCTAGTTACTAATGCCCTTCCATGACAGATGGCATAGAGTTGCACAGGCCTGTCTGACCTGCCAGTATAGTTCCTGGTTCGCTGCCTCTTGAACTGTGCTCCAAGAGTAAATGGTACACAGGGATGCCCGCTTTTTGCCACACTCCCTAATGGCTCCCAAAGTGTATTTGTTCAACCAGCAGAGGTTAGAGCTCTCTCTCCCTTATGAAGATCATAAAATTACTTCTAAAAACTGGACTATTAACTTTGGAGTTTCAATCTTAAATATTTAGAATTTTACCTTTCAATTCTAAACATCTAGACTTGTAAGCATATTGAATTTTATTTTTTTATGTGTTTTAAAGTGTTAATTAAAAAAAGCCAAATCCTAATATTACATCATATGACAAAAGAAATCCAAATGTTAAGACCTAAATGCCAGTGTGATTTGAGAGAAGTATTTTAGAATGAGAAAGAAAAGAAACATGCTGAATTTTAAATGAACGTCTTGTTTATTAATAATGCACCCCTTTTCTTCTTCTAGCTGTATTTTCCCTCTAATTAATACATGACTTGCTGAAGGTCTCTGATGGCCTTCATCTTCAAAAGGCACAGAGCTGTCTTCCAACACAGCTGCTCATATCCACACAGTCAAATTACAACTCATCTTAACCTCAAAAGCAACAACTTACTGACATGTTTTCCCTCTTTCAAATCCCACTGACAGTTTCTTCTTTATCATTAACTTAATTCTAGCGTCACCTCTTTGAACTGTAACAAAGTTACAGATGATCCATATTTCCACATGATCCTTATGTGCAATTATTGAACCTAAATTACTGTTTTAACCTATTCAGATATCCAAGTTAACAACAGTGATTCATCAAATTAAATCAAGAACCCAAATGGGCCAACAGCCTTTGTTTCTGGAATTCCCTATGAGAGCTATGATGGATACCCTCTTGCCAATACTATAAATGAAGATAATTTCAAATTCGTATCCCCAAAGGTATGCCCACTTCTGTTCTACAGAGAAAAAGCAACAAGGATCTGTGGTTAAGCTGTTAAAGCAGATGCAATTTACTTACTCTCCTTTAATCACTTTTTCCTTCATGCCTTACAGAAAAAAACAACTTGAAAGCACAGGTGGAAAAGTTCAGTTCTTTCTTTTGATGCCATCTTTGGAGGAAAATAAAAAGGTAGAGGGAAGGGTGGAAAAAGCAAGGTAGATATAGGAAGGATTATAGACTGGCTGTGATCTTTCAAAGTATTTTGCCAACAAGATTAGGCAAATCAATTAACCCTTATTTTGGTAACAAGAGGCAACGATCCTTCAGAAAGAACCTTGTAGTTGTATGTGGCTGTCCTCACTCAATCTCTCACGAGGAAGGGGTCTAAATATACATTTATTTCTCCAGCACACCTTCACATACTTACTTTTGATTTCAGAAAGGCTTTTTATTTTCCTCAAGGGAAAAAAAATAAATCAACAAAGAGAGGTCTCACCTGACTAGTAGTTGATTTCAACAGTAAAGAGAAAAAAAAATGACATTTGATCACTAACAGCAGGTGCGTGAAAACGCAAGTCTTTGTTTTCTGTATGAAACTTTAAAAAAACCCCTCTAGCTACCTTTCACTTGATATTTTCCCCTACGCCTTGACTTTGTCCACCTGTTCTACCCTGCAGAAGGCACAGTCACAGAATGAAAATTACATTGAAGAGACCTTTTTATGCTTCCACCCCAGCTCTCAACCTTCTTCAAATGGTTCACCATTAAAAAACACTTACCAGAGCTTTGCCGGGAGATTGACCAGAGAAGTGACATTTTCCGATTATTTCCAATCACGGGCCACCGTGCACACTTGGTCCCTTCTTAGAAGGGGAGAGCTGGAGGGCTCTCTGCTGTCCCTCCCCTCCCCCCATTCAGCAGGAGCAAGGGTGCAATAACGACGTTCATCTAATCTGCATTCATCCAAAGCCATGCTCTAAGAAGGGAGAGAACTACAGGCAACTAGCACCCAGATCCGAGAGCTCATACCAACACCTACGGGACAACTACCGACATAAGGCGACTGACACCTTATACGAAGTGCTGCTAATAAGGCGGACAGCACCTGCCTTGGGTTTTTGCTGACGTTCACCAGACAAGGTGCTGATAACAGCCACAGAAGAAGGAACACTTCTAAAACCTTGCCTGTGCTGAATGTTCACTGCTAAGGCAAAGAAGGAACTCCTTTTGGTTCTGTTTTCATTTGTTTTTTGTTTTATTTTTGGCTGTGCTGCATGGCTTGTGGGATCTTAGTTCCCCGACCAGGGACTGAACCCACAGCCTAGGCAGTAAAAGCACAGAGTCCTAACCACTGGACCACCAGGGAATTCCCAGGAACTCCTTTTGGAAAAAGAAATTTGTGTTTGTGAGGAAGCAGGAGGCACTCACGGGCACACACCCCCTTCTCTAGAGCCAGGTGCACCATGGCCATCAGCCTTCACTATGGCCAAGAGTCCCCCACTGTCTTTGCAGGATAAATCTGAACACCCATACATTCTGATGAATTGTAAAGACACACCAAAAAGAATAAAATTTTCAAACAGAGTGAAAGCTGGGAACAAAGTGGTATGTATGGTAGCAACATTAATAAAACAATAACAGCATTATTTGCTTGTTCTAGACATACTTAAAGCCTCTAATTAGTTCCTTTGTAGAAATATACACATGGTATTTGTTGGGTTTATTATGGGTTTGCAAGTGCATACGTTATAATATAGTGAATGTTAGTTTCGGAAGAAAAAAACTCAAGCCCCTTTTGGATGGCAGCCATTCATACTTCAGCCTCCAAAGGCACAACACAGAAGCCCCTTTTTAGAATGTAAGCAAGTGATCCATTCCAGAATATGACAAACTTGGTCCTGGGAATATCGTGTGCTTTGTTTATAATGCATTACAACAGGAATTATAAATGCTCAGTACCAACTTTTACCTATAGATAAAATTTGCTATTCCTATAAAACTCTTCCAAGTAAGCAAAACCAGAATATGTTTTTCTTAGGTAATTCTATTTTCACCATTTTCTTTACCTACAATTCAGCAAGAGGAAAGAAGGGGAGATTTCAGAATATAAATAACAAAATGACTTTCCTCCACCATAAAACAAGGCTTATTTCAGGGGCATGGAATGCTGAATGTCCCTGCAAGGTGTACAGTTTACCTAACAACTAAAGCTGCCTGATATTATCTGGTGAAATGAGCTGCTGTGTAGGCCACGTTTAAAAGATCAAAATATCTGGGTGGCTTGAGAACTGCTCTGGCGTTTTCAGGCTTCTCGAATGTTCTTGTGAGCTGTTCCTCAATGGCCAATGGGTGAAGCAAGACCTTGTCAAATAGCCTGTTATCTCTGCCAGGTTCCAAGCTGTTTACACCTTTCTGTGATGGGGCTACAGTTGACCTCATTGATATTTAAGGCTGGATAATGGGAATCAGATGTCCCTTTTGAACAACAGGATAAGAAGAGAGAAGGTTTTTTCAAGACAGACCCCCGTCCCACCCTCTCTCTCTCTCCCCACCACTTCTCAAGATGCCCCGTGTCTCTTAAACTTAACAGTCTGTAGAAGACCAAAAATTATCATAGTTGATGGTATTTTTCTTCAAGTTATGAAAATGAATCACTTGGCGATAGCCTTAGGCTACCAACATAAAACACTATTTGAGTTATAAAGCATACTTTCAGGGAGAACCCCAAAAGCTGTTGAAAAAGCAACTTCTTGCCCAGTAGGCACTAATTCTGAGCACTCACTTGCAGTGGGACGATCTTTGGCTCTTCCTCTGGATTCATGACACTCTAAGTTTGCTGTACGTGAAACCCTGCCACTGGAGCTAAAGCTTTAAGATAGATGAAGATTGTATGACATATACATGTTGGATGTAACCCAGCATCACGGGCCAACACAATGCACTCGAGGCCTGGAGTCTGCAGTTAAGTCTTGCTGTTTATGACCTGCGTAGCCTTGGGCTGACTTGATTCTATAGATGAAGAAACTTAGCAGGTTGATATCTAAAACGTTTCTTTCTACTCTGAAACTTTGTACTTCTAACTACTTTTCAAATCATTTAAAGAAAGAAGGTGAAGTTTTAATAAAAGTAGATCCAAACCAAAACTCTCCTGGGCTGTAGTACAGTTCTGGCAGGCACAGAAAACAGGCACAGGCACAAAGCCTGGACTAAAGAGCTGTGTTGCAAACCTGAGTTGTCAAATGGGTTTCCTCTGGACAAAGATAGGATTGTGGAAAGTCACTCGTAATTTAACAGGCCAAGGTTTCAACTGATTCTACGAGACCCCGAAAGAAGGTCAAGTGTGTGCAGGGAACATACTCCCCTGCCTTGCTGCTCACCTGGGGAGCAGGCTGAGTAACTTCCCTGTTCCTGTAGGATGCTCTGGGCAGGTGGTGCTGCCCTTAAACTCCAGCTCCTCCTTATACACTATCAGACTTCACCAGTATTTCATGTCGTCCTCTTTTTGCCTTCCCAGGTTTCTCTCTCACTCTCCCTTTGTAGGACAGTGGAAAGAACAGGAGTTACAGGCTCAGAGAGACCTGGGTTCCAATCCCAGCTCTTCCACTTACCGCTGGGATAACTCTGGGCAAGTTAGTTAACTATGATGGGTCTCAGTCTCTCCATCTGTAAGATGGGAATCAGGACAGCTACTTCACGGGGATTCTTAGGGAGAGCCAATGAAAGTGTATGTCAATCCCCCAGCCTCTTGCAGAGCTGGTGCCTGGTCTTATCTGTTTCCTTTCCCACTTTGCTACTCCTTCCTGGAGCCAAACCTCTCCCTCCCGAAGCACTGCATTTCCCCAGCTCCATGCTTCTGCTGCTCTCTTCACCAGGCCCACGCCTTTCTCATCATCCCTACGTGTTCAAATCCCATTCAGCCTCCATAACTCAACTCAAAGACCACTTCTCCTAGGAAGTGCCCCTTGACCCCCCTCCCTCATCTGAACTTCCTTGATCTTTATGATCCATATCCTGTGATACGTTTCTATACCATTTTATAATTATTTACCTATCTTTTCTTCCTTAGTATACCTGGGTACTTAGCAAATATTTGATCAACAAACAAATGTGTGAGCATAGGACCAAAAGGGTAACTTCCAATGTGCTCGCTGTACTGAAGACAATGCTTTAGTCACTGCTCTAAATGAAAACATTGTCCAGAGAAGAAAACAGCCAGAATCAGAATGTAAGATGCACTCTGTGGGGTGAGAAAAAGCATCTGCCTCTGCAGGAGCCCGGAAGTTATGTGGGGAAAGCAGCAAGGGGAGGAAAAGCAACAGAAGCCTGGGGCCCAGGACAGTGGCTCCCAGCCTCAGCCCAGACACAGCGCCAACCTGCAGAGACGGGGACCATCCTGTGCGTCGAATCAGACTTTTGGGATAAAAGAAATCAGATGGAGAGCGACGGATGTTCCGTGGCTGCCATGAAACATGAAAAAGGGAAGAATGAACAATGAAATAGCCTCGATTCAGAAACACTATCAAAAACAGAAAAAAACCTTCAGGAAAATTAATTTGATAAGTGACAAGTGACATCACTTTAGTTGTGTGTGTATGTGTGTTTGGGGTCCATGTTTAAAAGCATAGTAACTGGTCTTTTTTTTTTCTTTCTTTCTTTTTTTTTTTTGGCTGCGCTGTGCAGCTTGCAGGATCCAGTTCTCCGACTAGGGATTGAACCTACACGCTTGGCAGTGAAAGCGTGGAGTCCTAACAACTGGATCTCCAGGGAATTCCCTAACTGGTCTTCAAGTTACAGTATGTTTACCTATGTTCCAACCCACCAGCGTTCCTTTCCATTTATTCTGGCTTAGATATTCTGATATATGAAGAGTGAGAAGCCAATGAAGCCATTGAGAGATGCTCTTAAGAATCTGTTATTACAAAAGCCCCACAAATTCTTGAAGTACCAAGAACATGGATTACTCAGTGGGGTTGACAAAAGATTCTTAAAACATTTTCATTTTGCTATAGTAACTGCACTGATATGACACCCAGTAAAAGGCTTGGAAATCCTGGCTCAAGACTGTCATCTGGAGACACACCCTTAAGAGAGCACAAGATATATTCCTTCTTCAAAAATCTAGCCTCTTTTAAATCCCACCAGCGTCAGCCGGTACCCCACTTGGGGCACGTCAGAACCTCTTTCCTCAGAGGTGCATCATCCTCCTTCTTTGTGGGTGAGTGAGCTGAGGGCTGGAAGTGGTAAATGTTGGCTTTAGGAGAAGAACTTTGGAATTCTCTGGAAAGTTTCACTAAAGGAAGAAAAAACAACAAGTCCTCTTGGCCAGAATGAGTGGAAGTATCTCACTAGTTGTTTTCATAATCTTATCCATAGATTTCCATCAAGATGTGATCAAGAGTGTTGATTAAAAAAAAATTTTTTTTTAGTAACACAATCTGCAAATTCAAGCAATCCTTATAGAGAAAAGACACATTCTATTCAGTCTGGCCACGTTAGCGTTCCTCTCTTCATCTCCCAAAACACTTCATCAGGGATGAAGTAAAAATGATTATTCAAGAAACTGAAGCAACACTGTAAAGACAGTGCTGACCACTAACTACTTGGGTGGTTTTGGGGCAGCATCCACAAGCTATGCTGTGAATTTTAAATCTTATGATAAAAGTGACAGTAAGTACTATCTTTAATGTTCCAGTATTTTATAATGATAACCTGCTTTCAAAACATCCATGGGTCCTCAAAAATCCCAGAGTCTGGTGACTGTTCCAGTGTGCACCTGACTGATTGACAGATGGGATGGTTAGGTACACATGCTCAAGCTGAAACTCTATGTTGAAACAGGGACCAAATCATCCTGATATTGGTGGACAAATTCCTCTCCAGTTTGTCTGGTCTTTATTCAATTATTTTGAGAAAAAGTGATTTTTTCCCCCTACACTTAAAGTCTGATTACATTAACTGAATTCTAAGACAACTGCTTTTATTCAGGGTCACAGGCAAGGGACAAGTTATGCAAATGGCAAAATATCTCCATCTGATCTTACAGATGCCAGCTGAAGCAGAAAAAAAAGCAAAGGAAATAAAGCTCCTGGGCAGACCTGGGCTTCGCTGAGAATAAAGGAAAGATACTGGAAAATGAATATAAGAGCTGTCATTCCCAGGGTGGCAGGCCAAAAAGAAATGGGTCTCACTGATAATCATTTCTCTGAAGCCAAGTCACCCCTTCACAAGTGACACATTAGTGATCGGGCCACATGGATGCAGCAGCTCTGCAGCTGCTGGGGATTACAGACATTGTTCCTTATGTCTGCTAATGGCAGGTCAAGAAGAAGTGATACCACATTCTAGAGTCTTCTAGAGTCTGGCTTTCAAAACAAATTCAGGCCATTCTTTTCCCTGAGGCACCAGGTGGCCTAGTCAACCTCCAGTTTTTCCAAGGGTACCACTAAGGTAGCTAAACTGAGGGAGTGTAGACTAGGGTCCAGTCTGATTATTGCTCTGAAAAATACTTCACAGCCCAAGTGAAAAACTGGGGGCATCTGAGTAAGATACAGATTATGATCATGGCCTTGCAACTGTGTACAGCGCTTTGCTTTTTAAACAGATAAAATATTGTCACCTGGAGGTGATCTGAGAATTGAGTAAGACCAGGGGAAGGCTTTAGAAGTGAGAGATTAAAAAAAAAAAAAAAAAGGAAAGAAAGATAAAAGAAGTGAGAAATAAAGAGAATCTATCCTCTTGCCCGACTGGTTCATGTTCTAGGGAGTTACAAAAACAGTTTGATGCTACCTAAGGTTTAAGTTACAAAAACAATCAAGAATACCTGTTTACATTGACATGTCTGGGCTCATCATGATTTTCCCCAAAGGTTTTATCTGACAAATCATCAGCTTTTGGAGATGGAGGCCACTTGGTGAATTTGGATTTCAGAGGCCAATCAAACGTAGAAAGAGCTGAGTAATGGCCTCAGAGTTTGGGTTGCAGTGATATTATGGACAACGCACAAAAAAAGCCCAGTGATGAGGTCACCAGATGTTGGACCTAGAACTTGATGAAACATTTTTTCACATCTGTAAGGTTTGACTTTTCCCTTGAATGCTTTCCTAAGAACCTGACTTATGAGGCAAGGCTTATTTTGTCCAACACAAGCATTTGGAACAAAAACCACCATTGATTTAAGGTAGGAGGGAACCTCCTTTCTTGGCCAAATGGCCTTTCCACTTAGTCTGCTACAGAGAAAAAAAAAAAAAAGTTATAAGAAAGTACTTTCACCCAAACTCCAGTCCCCAAAATTAGTGACTACAAACACAGTGCCCAGCAAGTACACCTGGCCTCATGGCACTATTGCCTTCCTTACCCGCAGTTTTTCCTCGGTCTTGGTGGATCGCTTACAGTCGGGATGCCAAACGGTAGAACCTGGAAAGACAATGCATGGCTAAGAATAAAGGAAATGGAAAGCAGCCAGAGTCCTATTAGATAGAACTTCTGAGAGTGGCCTGTGCTCAAGTGAATCATGACAGTTCAAACTCCAGGGGAGTTTTCCACATCTGGTCTGAACTTGTTCTATAACAGTGATAATCCTGGACCACAGAGACCACTAACTGGGCACAAGAGTGTCTTGATGAAAGAGACATTTAGTTCTTGACTGGGTGGTGGTTTTTGTTTTTGTTTTTAAACTGTATCATTATCCTTTAAAAGTAATGTCTGTGTGCTTAGCAACAGCTGCATTTAATTTCAGAAATATAAGCCATAAGCCATGCTTACATAACATCAAAACAACCAAGCAACTTAGATGAGGACAATAAAGTCAAACCAGATCACCTATAACCAGAAGCAAAACTCACTGAATTTTTTGTTGATCCAGCAGACACAGGAGATCAATCTAACTAGCAGAAAGGTTGAAAGTTACATTACAAATCCACAAGTTTTCCTTTAACTTTTAACCTTTTAATTAACTGCAAAAAGTCTTCACTTTTAAACTAATGAAGGCACTAATTCAGTGTCATTTTCTGTTCCTGGGTTAATGCCTCACTTTATAGGAGTGTAAAGCACTTTCTTAGATGGTACCAGTACCAAAGAACTAAGCAAAACACTTATATCCAATCAAAAGCTCTTTTCTTATAAGAATCAAATGTCTGCCTATATGATTTTTTTACGCCTAGATAGACAATCTATGTAATTTATGGCTAAGGCCTACATGTGAGTCTTATATGTTCACATAAGGGTATGTTCAAATGTGCAATGGGCAGAAGAACTTGAAGAGGGACTTAAAAAGACCTAAGCGGGGCTTCCCTGGTGGCGCAGTGGTTGGGAGTCTGCCTGCCGATGCAGGGGATATGGGTTCGTGCCCCGGTCTGGGAAGATCCCACGTGTCGCGGTGTGGCTGGGCCCGTGAGCCATGGCCGCTGAGCCTGCGCGTCCGGAGCCTGTGCTCCGCAACGGGAGAGGCCACGACAGTGAGAGGCCCGTGTACCGCAAAAAAAAAAAAAAAAAAAATTTTGAAAAAGTTACTAAGTGGAAAGCAGTAAGTAAATGATATAAACTTAATAAGAATCTCAGTATGAATATTAGACTTTCTATATTTCATTGTTGAAATCTTTCTCTCTTCAAGCAGCAATCTGTGTATACTTGAAAAGTATCAAATTAAAATAACTCTCGAATTATTTTACACCACTGAACTAAAATACTATTAAATTAATGACAGGGAAAATACATTTTATATCAGAATAATACTTCAATCCCTATTTAGCAGTAATTTCTATCTTGCTTAACCCAGGGCCAAAAAAAAAAAAAAAAATCAAACAATCCCAAACCAGGCAGACACATAGTCCATTCAGCACTAGCATTTACTCTGAGGCTGGCTACAAAGCACAGGAAATCGTCTTAATATGGAGAGCCAAGGGCCGGGGGTCAGGGCCGGGTCCAGGAGCTGCGTGCGCTGTGAAGGTTCTACTGAGCGGGCGTCCTGGCCCAGAACCCCGGGTGTGCACATGGTGTCACACTGCTCTCCAGAGGTCAGACACATAGGGAATGTGAGCCAGAGAGAACATCTGATGCTGGGGAAGATGAAACTGCTCATTCTTCAAGGATATGCCAAGAGGGCAGGCAAAGAACACAGAAGCCCAACTCCAGGAGAGATTTACAACAATCCCCAAATTCTGAATGTAGCCCAAACTAACAGAGTTGTTTATTTGTAGTATGAATGTGCTGCACGCATGCACAGCCTGAAATCACCCTCTCTATTCAGCTTCCAGAACCATGTGAACGTGCAGAGCTGCACCCAGACAGAACCCTGAGTCTCGGTTCTCAGCAGACACAAGGGTGACATGCAGTCTTGGGACCTTGATTGTGAGTGCTGTAATTGACACACTCAGATCTAAAACAGAGCCTGGAGACCAACTGAAGAATAAATGTGCTCCATGCTGAAAATATAAACTGACACCTGCCTATTGCTCTCATGGATTCACAGCCTGTCCTCAGGGAAATGCGTCATATAAAGCACACGTGAGACCACAGATTTGGTGCTTCTCATTTGCCCTTATCGGGCCCTTTAAAATTCAGTGAGATCTTTAATCAAAATTTTTCAGGGAGATCCTTCTAAAGCTAAAAGGATGTTCGGGTTGTCAATTTCTCATATAGCTAGCATTTTTAAGGGGAGAGTAGCCAAAGCTTTGCTCTAATACTCAAGAATCGTTTCCAGAGACTTTTCTTAGTTGCATAAAAACAAAAACTGAGAGCAAAGCAAACCATTCATTAAAACTACACATAGTGTTACATGCAGAGAGAGATGAAGAAATGACATGTAAAGGCCAATGAGACCCAGTAATTAGCGAAACTGAATAAGCAACAGCTCTCGTGGTTCTTGCTAATTTTACTGATAAGCCCTTGTCTGTTTAATGACTCTTTTTCCCGCTAAAAATAGTAAAATGCTTGCACAGATGGTGCTGCTTGACTGGAGGAGAATCCTCCCCTAAAGTTCTCTGAGAAGCTTCAGAATTTTAGAGGAGACAAAAGCTAATCATAGCTGTACACTGGGAAAATTTCTCAAAATTATTTTCATTAAAAAAAAAAACTGAATGGCCCTCTGGTAACGAGCCCTTCCTTGGCACCAGAAACTTCTCAGTTTCTCTGTCAGGGACTTTGGGTGTGTTCTCTCACTCTCTGTCCCTCTCTCTTACACTATGACAGCTATGTCCTCTTAATGGGATGAAGTACATCTGTGATGCAATTCACCAAATATGAGATTTTCTTCTTCCTGAAAGCCTGGATAAGAGCAGCCTGCGAGGCCCCCCAAAATCCTTCCCCCAGGACAGTGAAGTGAGAAATAACAAAGTAGCCATCCAATGTGTAACATTTCTAGAAATGCTTTCCCTCTTTTGATCTTTTGTTTCCCAAGCGTATTCCTGGGGGCTGGGTGGGAGGGCGGGGGGGGGGGGGGGGGGGGGGCG
>NC_041233.1:68967545-68969684 GCF_002837175.3 Physeter macrocephalus
TTCCCTGGTGGCGCAGTGGTTGGGAGTCTGCCTGCCGATGCAGGGGATATGGGTTCGTGCCCCGGTCTGGGAAGATCCCACGTGTCGCGGTGTGGCTGGGCCCGTGAGCCATGGCCGCTGAGCCTGCGCGTCCGGAGCCTGTGCTCCGCAACGGGAGAGGCCACGACAGTGAGAGGCCCGTGTACCGCAAAAAAAAAAAAAAAAAAAAATTTTGAAAAAGTTACTAAGTGGAAAGCAGTAAGTAAATGATATAAACTTAATAAGAATCTCAGTATGAATATTAGACTTTCTATATTTCATTGTTGAAATCTTTCTCTCTTCAAGCAGCAATCTGTGTATACTTGAAAAGTATCAAATTAAAATAACTCTCGAATTATTTTACACCACTGAACTAAAATACTATTAAATTAATGACAGGGAAAATACATTTTATATCAGAATAATACTTCAATCCCTATTTAGCAGTAATTTCTATCTTGCTTAACCCAGGGCCAAAAAAAAAAAAAAAAATCAAACAATCCCAAACCAGGCAGACACATAGTCCATTCAGCACTAGCATTTACTCTGAGGCTGGCTACAAAGCACAGGAAATCGTCTTAATATGGAGAGCCAAGGGCCGGGGGTCAGGGCCGGGTCCAGGAGCTGCGTGCGCTGTGGAGGTTCTACTGAGCGGGCGTCCTGGCCCAGAACCCCGGGTGTGCACATGGTGTCACACTGTTCTCCAGAGGTCAGACACATAGGGAATGTGAGCCAGAGAGAACATCTGATGCTGGGGAAGATGAAACTGCTCATTCTTCAAGGATATGCCAAGAGGGCAGGCAAAGAACACAGAAGCCCAACTCCAGGAGAGATTTACAACAATCCCCAAATTCTGAATGTAGCCCAAACTAACAGAGTTGTTTATTTGTAGTATGAATGTGCTGCACGCATGCACAGCCTGAAATCACCCTCTCTATTCAGCTTCCAGAACCATGTGAACGTGCAGAGCTGCACCCAGACAGAACCCTGAGTCTCGGTTCTCAGCAGACACAAGGGTGACATGCAGTCTTGGGACCTTGATTGTGAGTGCTGTAATTGACACACTCAGATCTAAAACAGAGCCTGGAGACCAACTGAAGAATAAATGTGCTCCATGCTGAAAATATAAACTGACACCTGCCTATTGCTCTCATGGATTCACAGCCTGTCCTCAGGGAAATGCGTCATATAAAGCACACGTGAGACCACAGATTTGGTGCTTCTCATTTGCCCTTATCGGGCCCTTTAAAATTCAGTGAGATCTTTAATCAAAATTTTTCAGGGAGATCCTTCTAAAGCTAAAAGGATGTTCGGGTTGTCAATTTCTCATATAGCTAGCATTTTTAAGGGGAGAGTAGCCAAAGCTTTGCTCTAATACTCAAGAATCGTTTCCAGAGACTTTTCTTAGTTGCATAAAAACAAAAATTGAGAGCAAAGCAAACCATTCATTAAAACTACACATAGTGTTACATGCAGAGAGAGATGAAGAAATGACATGTAAAGGCCAATGAGACCCAGTAATTAGCGAAACTGAATAAGCAACAGCTCTCGTGGTTCTTGCTAATTTTACTGATAAGCCCTTGTCTGTTTAATGACTCTTTTTCCCGCTAAAAATAGTAAAATGCTTGCACAGATGGTGCTGCTTGACTGGAGGAGAATCCTCCCCTAAAGTTCTCTGAGAAGCTTCAGAATTTTAGAGGAGACAAAAGCTAATCATAGCTGTACACTGGGAAAATTTCTCAAAATTATTTTCATTAAAAAAAAAAACTGAATGGCCCTCTGGTAACGAGCCCTTCCTTGGCACCAGAAACTTCTCAGTTTCTCTGTCAGGGACTTTGGGTGTGTTCTCTCACTCTCTGTCCCTCTCTCTTACACTATGACAGCTATGTCCTCTTAATGGGATGAAGTACATCTGTGATGCAATTCACCAAATATGAGATTTTCTTCTTCCTGAAAGCCTGGATAAGAGCAGCCTGCGAGGCCCCCCAAAATCCTTCCCCCAGGACAGTGAAGTGAGAAATAACAAAGTAGCCATCCAATGTGTAACATTTCTAGAAATGCTTTCCCTCTTTTGATCTTTTGTTTCCCAAGCGTATTCCTGGGGGCTGGGTGGGAGGGCGG
>NC_041233.1:68969749-68971807 GCF_002837175.3 Physeter macrocephalus
GGGCGGGGCGGGGGGGCGGTGGCGGGAGCTGATTTTCACTCTTGCCTAACCTCCACAGCAGCAAACATCAAGTCCAATTCATTCATCCAGAAGCAACACACTCCTCTGTTAACAGTCTCAGGGGCTCACTGCCAGGATGTCAATTGCTTGTCTGATTAATACTAACTGATGAGGTAACATTTGGCTACATTCATTCTGGATCCACATAGCCCTGCAGCCAAAGAAATGCCTCCTTCTCTAAAAACAAACATGGCAAGGTTTTCTTTCCCCAGGTGGGGAGAACTTACTGGATTTTTGAGTCCACCTTACCTTGAAGATACATTTCCTCTCCTTCTGTGAACATCTGGTTGCATCTGCTGCATCGTGCACAGCTAGGGTGGTAATGTTTGTCACCTGCCTGCAAGAGAAGAGGTAGGAAAATAGTTTAGTCTATTACTGGTCACTGCTCCCGGCCTCTTTTCTGGATGTGGGAATTTGGAGGAAAAGAGAAGAAGCTAGGCAGGAAAAATAATTGTCCAATTGACCAAACTTCCTATACCAACAGCCCCAGAAGCTGAAGCTGATCCCACTGGACCTGGGAGGGACTCAAAGACCAGCTACTTGTGCCTGCCATGTGAGGCTGCCTTGCCTCTTGGGGTTTCTGGCATCCAGTTGTCTCTCAGCTTGGGCTCTCCTGGACGGTTGCCAGTTATACAGCATGTGCCTGAGATGAGTCCACTCCATCTCCCAAACAAGCCCACCTCAAAAACATTAACATCCAAACTGATGTTGGAGGCCAGTGTTGGTTTGTACTAAAGCAATAAAAAGAAAGGATCCTATTTAGCAGGTTCTTGCTTTCCTAGCTAAACAGTCTGAAAATAATATAATCTACCCAGCTTACATCAAGATGAGGAAAAACCATAGTAAAAGACATCATCCGCTGCTTTTTATCTTGGAAGGAGCCCCAACTCTCTTCTCTGCTGCTTATAACAATCTTTTGCCAAAGTCTCATTTTAATTGTTTTCTGAAGAAGGCATTTTACTGAGGTGGCTCTGCATTATTCCTGGGCATTTCACATTCTTAAATACGACAGATGCCACCACAGTGGGTGTTGACTTCCCCAAAGCAAAATGTCACTGGACACAGGGACAAATCTGTAGACAGGTGCCAAGTCCCATTAGAGTCATGCTCCAAATGCATGCCCGACAAAGCAAAATCCTTTCGTCCACATCTTAGCAAAAAGTCTTGCCACCCCAAAATTATCATATGTACTCTGCAATTAAATCATTTCATCAATCGACCATAAAAACACTTCTTTTGCATTAACCGTGCACAAGGCACTGCTGAGAGCCCAGAGTTAGAAGTGACTTCACCCTGTGCCTGCGTGAAATCTCAACAGGAAATCAGAGGTCAGGTAGTGATTCCTTTCTCACACCCTCCTGCAGAAACTGTGAAACCAATTAGCTACTAGAGTGTGAGATGGTGGTCAGCTACTAAAGATAACCCAGTGGAAAAAAATGGAAGTTATTTACAAGTAGAAGCCAGGAATGAAATCTTTTCAGTGGTGCCTGCCAGAAAATTCCAGAAGTGGAATTTTGCTCTTATCCACACAGCATTATTTATTTATTTTTTTCGGCGGGGGATGGGGTGGGTGGGTGGGTGGGTGGGATGGGTTGGGGGGAGGCATGTGAGGGGAGTATAGGAAATGTTCACACAAAGTAGCCCTTTCTCTTTGGCCATCTAGGGTCCAATGTGAGTGAAAGGAGGAAGAGAAAATATTACTCAGTTCTAAACTGTGCTGGGTCAGCTGGGATATCAATGCTGGGAGGTCCCAGGCATTTGGACAATCTCTGAATTCTTAAGGAAAATGTAGGGGACAGAATTAAGGCCCCTTGATGGGAATCTGGTGTAGTCTGCAGTGAAAAGCACACACCCTCAGTAAGCTAGAAATAGAAAGAAATTTCTTCAAGCTGATAAACTGTACCATATTTAGTGGTGCAGTATTAGAAGCATTCTAATTAAAGATAAGAACAGGGCTTCCCTGGTGGTGCAGTGGTTGAGAGTCTGCCTGCCGATGCA
>NC_041233.1:68972064-69023109 GCF_002837175.3 Physeter macrocephalus
CTGAGCCTGCGCGTCCGGAGCCTGTGCTCCGCAACGGGAGCGGCCACAGCAGTGAGGGGCCCGCGTATCGCAAAAAAAAAAAAAAAAATAATAATAAAAGATAAGAACAAGGCAGAGATGTACACTTTCACCAGCGTTTTCTTTAGTCCTAGCCTATGTGATAGATCAAGAAAAAGAAATCAGTATAAAGGTCACCAATAAAAGAGTTCAGTCAAGTAGCTAAATAAAAAATTAATATATAAAAACCAATAGTTTTCCTATTCACTAGTAATACAAATTAAGTCCAGGTGATGGGAAAACAGGTCCCTAATTGTAATAGCAACAAATAAACCCTTTGATGAAAGATCTACATAAGGATCTTAACTGATGGGCATGAAAGACTTAAATAGAGACATATGGTACTTGCGGATGGGAAAACTAAATATAGTAAAGATGCCACATTATCCAAAATGAACCTATTAATGCAATATATTCTCAGTCAAAATACACACAGGCGTTTCTTTTATAGAACTTGACAAGCTGATTTTAAAAGTTCACATGGAAGAAAAAAATGCACAAAAATATAAAAACTGCATTGGAAAAGAGAGTGGCAGTGAAGGGGGTTTTTCCCTTCCCGAATAAAAAGTTATTCTAAGGCTAAAATAATTAAAGTGTTCTAATATTGGTGCAGGGATAGAAAATAAATCAGTGGGACAGAAGAGAGGAGCCAGGTGCACAGCCATACATACAACAAGAGAATTATGATAAAGGTGGTGTTTCAAATGAGTTGAAAGAAATGGGTTATTCAATTAAAGGTGAGAACAATGAGTTTTTCACTTAGAGAAAGTTAAATCTAGATTCCTAACTCACAACCTACACAGAAACAAATTCTAGAGAGGTACAAAGTTAAAACAAAATCATAGAAATATTAGAAGAATATGTAGGAGACTGTTTTAACAAACTTGGGAAGGCTTTCCTAAGCAAGGCAAAGCCTAGAAACAATAAATATTGACTGTGTACGTGTGCCTGCACACATACACACATGCACACACAATCTCTAGACATAAAACAAAGTTACAGACAGGGATAAAATATCTGTCATGCATTTTAGAGAAAAGATTATTATCCAGAATTTATAAAGAGCATCTACAATGAAAAATAAATGGCAATATGGGCAAAAGGCAATTTCCAGAGGAACGGTAGATAACCCCCCAAATAATTAGCTCAACCCCACCAGGAATCAGGGAAACACAATTTAGAAAAAGAGTGTTTTTCTTCAACAAACTGGCAAAGATAAGAAGAGTAATGTGAGGAAACAGGCATTCTCACACACTGTTGGTGAGGAAAATTCTTTTTGGAAAGCAATACTTATTGAAATTTAATGTGTACATACATACTACTCCCTGATGACCAATTCCACTTGTAAAAGCCATTCTACGGAAATTCTCACACATGTGCCCAAAAGTGTATGTATTAAGGATATTCAGTTTTGAACTTCTTATAACAGCAAAGAACAAGGAAACAGAAGCAACCTAAAGAAGAAAGTAGTGAAATAAAACATTGACTCATGTAGCCACTAAAAGAAAGAAGTAAACGTATATGTATTTATACGGAAAGAGTTCAAACAAATACTACTAAGAGAAAAAATCAAGTGGAAAAATAATGCCTGTGATATGGCCACATATAGTGGTGGTCAAAAGTGTGGAGATACTGGGGTAAGTCTGACTGGATCCAAATCCAGTTTCAGCACTATGTGGTCCCGTAAAGGTGACAATCTCCCTAACCTTCACTTCCACAGCTGTAAAATGGGTAGAATAATAGCACTTAACTCATGGAGCTGATGAGAGGGTTAGTATATTGCCTGCCCTCACCCTCTGCCCCCCAACATCCAGCCCTATAAGTCAGGCACTGTTACTATTATTTATGCCGGAGAGGGGACACATATATATATATATATATATGTATATTGATTTTATACGTGTGCCCTGCACGGAGAGAAGGTAGAGAGAATGCACACCAGTTAGTTTTCTGTGGTTCCTTGTGGGGAAAGAGGAAGGAGCAGGGTGGGAACCTAACAGTTTCCTTTATATGTTTCTGTATTGCTTTGATCTTTTACAAGAATTCATCTTTATGTTACTGTGTAATAAGGAAATAAAAGACTAAGAGGAAAAAAGTCCATTGTCTCTTGGGGTCATAACACCCAACGTGATCTTGGGCAAATCACAAACTCTTGGAAACTCTATTGCAAAGTAGAGATGATGAAGTTGATGGTGACAATAACAATAAAAGTGAACATTTTTATGATTATTCTGTGTCAGTCACTGTTCTACATACTTCATAAACATTCAGTCATTTGTTTCACAATAACCTCCTAAGGTTATTATTCCCTACTTTCTAGATGAGGAAGCTGAGGCTTGGAGAGATTTAGTAAACTTGTTCCTGGTCACACAGCTAGAAAGTGGTAGGGCCAGGCTGCAAACGCAGGTAGTCTGGCTCTGGAGCACATGTTCCTAACTAGTACCATAACTAATAACCATACAGTACCCCACTGCTGTATCTACCTCACAGCGATGCTAGGGTGAACGATCAGATGACATTTTGAAAGTGTTGTGATGTACTGCATACAATAATAATAGGAATAACAACATAATAATCCTTTGCACAGAGATGGTTCTAGGGCCATCCACAGAAAGGCTTGTTAGCGCGGTTGGGGATGCTGACAAAAGGCCCTCTGGATGCTGCCGCCCTTTCCCAAGGACAGGCAAAGGAGAGGAACTGTGTTACATGAGCTGTCATACAAGATGGACGGAAGATTTGTCAAGCGCTCCTGTGGCAGGGCTCTGCTCTGCAAATCATGAGCAAAACCACTGCTGAGAAACACCACCCGCATAACGCCAGGGGCATCGGTCTTGACCCTTGCACTTGCTTCATCCCACGATGCTGAACATGTCAAGAGATACGGTGAGCCAGAATCAAAGGGCAGTTGCACAGCCGTTTAAAAGTCTTTCTGTTTGTGCAGCAGTGCAGGCCTGGGGGGCGGGGGGCACAGGGTCATGTGCTCAGGATAGGGGAGCCCCTCCTTTGCATGTGTGAGCCACCCCGTCTCTGTTTCACTTCTTCTTAACACAGGCACCCATGATGGTTCACAGACAAGCCCTGTGCACAGGGCCAGGAAAGGTATCAGAGCTGAACACAGACGGGGTTATATGCAAACTAACCAAAAAAAATGGATGTAGCTGAATCCAAAGCATTTAAATTAGAGTCATTTTTAGAAGAAGGAAAAGTATTTCAGATCATGAGCAAAATGAGACTAAACAGCGTCCATCTACGAACAGATGAGGAACACACAAGTCACTGTGGAGAGGAGGCTATTGATTGCAAACTTATTTTTTTTTTTAAAGATTTTAATTTAATTTTATTTATTTTCGGCTGCTTTGGGTCTTCGTTGCTGTGTGCGGGCTTTCTCTAGTTGCGGCGAGCGGGGGCTGCTCTTTGCTGTGGTGCGTGGGCTTCTCATTGTGGTGGCTTCTCTTTGTTGCAGAGCAGGGGCTCTAGGCGCGAGGCCAACTAACTTCAGTAGTTGTGGCTCGCGGGCTCTAGAGCACAGGCTCAGTAGTTGTGACACATGAGCTTAGTTGCTCTGAGGCGTGTGGGATCTTCCCAGACCAGGGCTCGAACCCTTGTCCCCTGCATTGGCAGAAGGATTCTTATCTACTGTGCCACCAGGGAAGTCCCCTGACTGCAAACTTTTGAAGCACTGTGGGCTCTGTTGTGACAGGTGACTTCATAAGCAGTGGTTACCGGGTACCTGTCCCCAGGCCCACACCCTGGAACACCAGCTCTGCCTCAGCCCGAGAGGCCAGACGTACCTCTGGGGCTCACTACAGCCCTGTCATCACCATTTTCCGTCCATCTTTGTACCCTATTTAAAAAATTACAACCTTACTTATTTTCACATATTCAAAATGCACACGTTAAAAAGTCCACATTCTGGCTGGCATTAAACTCTATGGACCATAAACGATTTGTTTATTTAGTTGAGTTTTATAAAAGCACCTGCATACACATTCAAAGTGCTAAAAATCACTTGCCTTTAATGGTGCTGATTAAGTCACATTTCTGTGGTTATTATTCCTATTTAGTTAATCTCTAACTTGAAGTATAAACTTTATCATACAGGCGAGAATACCATCCGGGGAAATACCACTTGCTATAAAGCAGGAGAAAGGAGCCCTGAACCCCTTGTGGACACAGGGTGCAGGGAAAGGGTTACAAGATTCAGAATCAGGAGACTGGGGTATTATTTCTTTATTTCTTACTCATGGGACCTCAATTATGTCACTACTTACCCTCTCCAAGGCCCAGGACCCTTCTCCGTAAAAAGTGGAGGGCTGGACTAGACAATTTCAAGTCCCATCCTGCTGTAAAATTCTATGATTCTGTGTGAAATTCTGTCCCTCTAGAAGCTCACATGGCAGTGTTAACAGAAAAGTAATCTAGGTAGAGAAAGGACATTCTTGATGGCAGGGAATGGAATTTAACCGAAGACTCCATAGTGTCTGACAGCCAGGAGTTCTGACGCCCTAAGCCCTGTGCCAGTGTAACAGGCTACTGGGAGTAGAAAACAGAACTGTAATTATAGACCCCGTCCTTGGACAGATAATCTGCTTAGCTCCGGAATGGCTAACTGCCCTTTTCAGTTTCTCTTTACCCCTTTTCTCTTGGAGTGCTTTACTTCTGATACTGCCCAGGAGATATGAAACATGGCCCTTGAGGTCACCCTTCAGCAATTTAAAGCTTATGCCACGCCTCCTTCCAAAAAGGACTTCCAGATGCTTATCAGAGAAGGCTGTGACCTGAAAACAATGGAACAAAAACCTTAGAGGAAAAACAAAATCAAAAGGCTCTACACTCAGGCAAACATGTTTGTTGGGATCCAAGCTTCGCAGTAGATGAGGACAAAAGGGAAAATGGGCCGAAAGTCTCACTGTGTGAAAAAAATGGTCACATACAATTGTCACTAGAGAGGCAAGGCTTCCTGATTCTAAATTAGTAACAGTCACCGCAGGCTGAGGTTCAATAGGGTCTTGCTCTGTTCCAGGCAAGGGCTCTGAGTGATGGCTCTCAGACAGCCCTGTGAGGTAGGTGCTATTTTACAATTTTGTTCTGCAAGCAAAAAATGAAAGCTCAAAGTGAACAATTTCTCCAAAGCTCCCAATGCTTCCAAAAAGCAGAGCTGGGCTGAGTCCAGGTCGCCTGACTCCAGGCCTCCTCTTGCGTAAACTGCCTCCAAAAAGCACCAAAGGAATTCTCATAGGGGGACTTCAGTTCTGGAGCAGCAAAACACCTTCCACGCTAATTCCGATGATGGCTGGAAAGGTCCAAGTGGTTGTTTCTTACACCGACCCTTGAGAAAAACTGAGGGTGTAGCACTGAAAGGTCGTTGAATGAAATCATTCTCACAGGGGAAGTTAAACTATCAAGGTCTAGGTTTGCGGTCTCATTTAAAAAATCTAACTTGATTCAGAGATGGTACTCAGAATACCCAAAGGAATAAACAAATTGCATTTCTGTCCCTGAGACTCTCGCAGACATGGGTCTGGTTGATGGTGCTTTCAGACTAAGGACATGCAAACACTTGGAGGTTAGTGTGTTGGCCTAGGTCAGGGGTTTTCTAACTTTCCTGCAGATAAGCAACACCCAAGAGCCTTTTAAAAATGGGTTCAATGGCCCTGGGGTGGGGCCCAGAAATAAGCTTCTTTTGTTT
Source organism: Physeter macrocephalus (assembly GCF_002837175.3). NCBI lineage: Eukaryota > Metazoa > Chordata > Mammalia > Artiodactyla > Physeteridae > Physeter > Physeter macrocephalus. The sequence continues at coordinate 68,977,811 of NC_041233.1, forward strand.
TATTTTGGAAGCACTGACCTAAGTCCATGCAGATCACTGTGAACTGGGGAAACCTGACAGTAGATGAGGAAGCCAAAGGGAGTAACAAAGATGTTGCTTCCGCGGCAGGTGCATGGGTGGGGAGGGAGAGGCAGAATCACGCGAGTTCCCATTTTGCTCCGTAGAAATGCGGTGTGAGGGCTGACTCAGTCTTTTCTGCATTTGTTGTTTTCTTCCCTTGAAGTGGGAGAGGTTTCCAGTGCAACTGGACCAGCTTGATCCCGAAGCTACCACTCCCCTGGTTAAGGGAGGCTTTTTTTTCCCTGATGCAGCATCCTGTTTAGGCAGGATCATGCGGGTGTGCCTTGGCCCAAAGTTTGGATCCTGGGCAAAGGTGAATAAATCAGTCTGCCCAGGCAGCTTGCACAAAGCCCACAGGGCTCCCCACAAATCTGTGCACAGCCAGTCTGCACAGAGAAGAGCATCCTGCCGCCAGCCCTGCCACCTCACCGACTATATAGCCCCAACTGCGGCCCCTGCTCCAAACATCAGGGGGAGGGGCGGCGGCCGGTCTTCCCCAGAGAAGATGCACAAAACGGTGCAGAGAGAAATACGCAATGGCATTCCAGCGCTCTGGTTCCCTCTGACCAGCTCAAAATATAAAAGAATAAAAAAGGCTGCAACATCCCAGTGTAACTGCATACTGGCTTTTGGCAGATGGTTTACTGCTATCTCATCTCCTTCCAAGGACTGAAGTGCAAAAACTTTTAAGCAGTCTTTGCAGTTTAACAGTGCTACATAAACACTATCTGTACATGTGTGCATTCCTGAAAGACCTAACTGGTCTCTTTAAATTGATCAATAGAGTCAGTGTAATCTTTACCAAAATCCCAGTCAGATTATTTGTACATTGACAAGCCAATCCTAAAAGTTATATGGCAATAGGAGAGTGGTATAGCTACTTTGGAAATCTCTTTAGCAGTTTCTCAAAAAGTTGAAAATAAATATACCATGCAACCCAGCACTTCCACTCCTAGGTTTCAAACTAAAAGAAATGGTAACTTATGTCCACATTTCCTGCACAATTATGGCCAAAAGAGAACTAAAGGATGAACTTCTGAGCCCCAGCTGTCATTTCAGTATTTACCTGTTTCCAGATACTACACTAAGCACCTCACAAACCACATTCCATCTGACCCCTCCCTACAACCCTGTGATGGGGGTATTATGTCCATTTAACAGATGAGGAAATTAAAGCTTAGGGACATCAAAAAATCACCCAAAGACCTATACGCAAAAGTTCACAGCAGTGTTCTCCAAAAATAGCCCCAAACTGGAAATAATCCATATGACTCTCAGCTAGTGAATAAACAAAATGTGGAACATTCAAATAATGCAATACTGCAAAGCTACTGCTTTTAAATAAAAGGAACAAACTGCTGATACATACAACACAGATGACCCTCAACAACATGATGTTAAGTGAAAAAAGCCAGACACGAAAGACTACATATTGATTCCATTTCTATGAAATTTCTAGAAAAGGCAAAAGGAAAGAGATACAAAGTAGATTGGTGGTTGCTGGAAATGGGGATGGGAATAAGACTGGGAGCAGGGTTGACTGCAAAGTCAAAATGAGGTGATGGAAAAGTTGTAAAACTGCATTGTGGTGATGGCTGCACAACTGTTTAAATGTAATAAAAATAAACTGTATTTTATGGTACATAAACTATTCTTTAATAAAGAGACAGGACAATTAAAAAAAAGAAAGAAAGAAAGAAAACAGTAGGGAGTGGGGGAAAGACCTGACCGGAAGATAAGAGGAACTTTCCTGTGCACTGTTCACAAGGACACATCAGGGCATGCATGCATTCATTCCTTTTGCGGGGGGGTCCAGATACCTTTGGAAAGCTGTTGAAAAATAAAGATTTTTTTTTTTTTTTTTGCAGAACAAAATATACCTGCATATAAAGAAAGCTAGATATATGTGTGCAATATTGTACTGTTAGCAGTTGTCTAAAGACGCGAACATTTTCAAAGGGATTAGAAAACAATTGTCTAATTTGCTAATCTTAATCAGTATTTCTCTTTCTTCAGAGGAATCACTCTTCTCTTGTACAACAAGAGAAATGGAGCTGCAGAGAGATTAAGTAACTTGCTGGGGACCACATGAGACATTGAAACGAAAACCTGGGCTACGCCATTAACCTTAGTGTCGCTACTGGGAATCTCTCAGGCTGGTTCTTTGGCTGTGTGCTTTCATGCACAATATTTAATTGGAGTTTTCTCTGAATTTTTTTTTAAACATTATTTATTTATTTTTGGCCGTATCGTGTCTTTGTTGCTGCGTGTGGGCTTTCTCTAGTTGCGGCCAGCGGGGGCTACTCTTCAGTGCAGTGCATGGGCTTCTCATTGCAGTGGCTTCTCTTGTTGCGGCGCACGGGCTTCAGTAGTTGTGGCTCACGGACTCTAGAGCACAGGCTCAGTAGTTGTGGCGCGCGGGCTTAGTTGCTCCGCAGCATGTGGGATCTTCCCAGACCAGAGCTCGAACCTGTGTCCCCTGCATTGGCAGGCGGATTCTTAACCACTGCGCCACCAGGGAAGCCCTTCTCTGAACTTTTGAAGCAGGTGACACCATCCTTCATGTTTTATGGTGATCAAACCGAGGCTCAGTGGCCAAATGACTTGCTGCACCAAAACCAAGGTCACACAGCTAAGTGTCAGAACTAGGAAACATCCCAGGTCTTTGGACACAAGTTCGATTCTCTTGTACTGATATCACTACATCATGGATACAATACTTCTCTTGTTTCAGAAATCTTAGGCAACTAGAAAAATAAATAGAAATATGTTGTATGATATAAAAAGATGGCCAAAATGATTGAGAAGTTTTGTTAACATGTATTTTGAATAGTTTGCCAAATTTCAAGGCAGAACAAATAACTACACTGAAGGCAAAACATAAATCTGAAATGCACAGATAGCTGCATTTGAAACTAACCTCTCCTCTCTGGTGCTCCCACAACTCTGGGCTTGGGCTGTCCCACACATTTAACTTTGCCTCTAACGTTACTGAAATGGAGAAGGACGATATGGTCCTTGCCCTCTCCCCCATGTCCTCAGCCTGCCTTTTGTCTGTGGAAAAACTTTAGCCAAAGAATAAGTTTAATCAGAGAAGTGAGAAAATGCAGAAACAAAGGAAAACAGTCAAAGGAGACCAAATAATAATAGTTTAGTCATTAAACATAGTCAAGGACCTTTAGGTCCTCCTTCAGGGCTGTAGACAATATTCTGAGCCGTAACCTGCGAGCTGTCTTATAGATACTGAAACCCCCGCCAGGTGGAAGAAGTGAACTACACGATAACCAGGCTGTAGCCATGGCATAAGCTGCCACAATTCCGAGAATTGGCCTCAAAGAAATGGAGGCGAACGGAACCTGCAACTGAAGATTAACTGTACCTGAAACAATCAAGATGATGCTGGTTGACCACCGATGACCAATTTCAAGACGACTGTCAGAGCTTGACAAAGAGTTGGCCTTTGGACAGGCGTCCACCCTCCCCGGCTGCCAGCATCCAAAAGAAAACAAACTTCCCTTTCCACCAACCTGGCCTCTTTATTGGCTTTTGAGAGGCGAGCAGCCAGACCCCACTTTCAGTTACGTTATGGCTGGGCTGTCTGCCCCATCCCACTGGCCAACGTGGAGTAGAAAGGGATGGGCTTTGGAATCAAGAGAACCCAGGGTCTGCATTCTGACCTTGCAGATGGTGTGGCCTTGGGCACTTTTCTGGACTTATTTCTTCAACTGTAAAAACTGGCATAAGAAAACCTGCCACATAGGATTGTTATGAAAATTAAATAACCAAAGGCAAGTTCGGTTCATACCAAAGTAAGTATCTGGTACCAGTAAGTGCAGGTGAGCTCGCTCCCTCTCGTTCACGGGAGATTATACATCCCCCTTTAAAGACGTGGGCCACACATGAGTCATCATAACTCTAGGATCTCTCTTGCTTTCCATAGAGCAAGTTCTCTAGAAATGTCGGGTAAATTAATAGGCCAACAGAAGCCCTTATCCCCAAATCTCTAGATGCTGAGCAACCATTTCCTGCACAATTATGGCCAAAAGAGAACTAAAGGATGAACTTCTGAGCCCCAGCTGTCATTTCAGTATTTACCTGTTTCCAGATACTACACTAAGCACCTCACAAACCACATTCCATCTGACCCCTCCCTACAACCCTGTGATGGGGGTATTATGTCCATTTAACAGATGAGGAAATTAAAGCTTAGGGACATCAAAAAATCACCCAAGGTTACTCAGTTAGCAAGGAATGGAACTGTGGTCTAAACCCCAGTCTGTCCAACTCCAGACTGTACTCAGAAGCACCAGGTCTTCCAGCCTCCCTACCCTCAGCAGCTCCATTCACCAGGGGAGACCCTTGCCGGGATCTGCCCTAAAAAGGCGTATTTCCTATGACTTTACAGTATCATCTTTCAACTTCCTTTTTTTTTTTTTTTAAAGAATACAAATAAAGGTTTATTGTACCAAATTAAGGTCTTCATATATTACAGTTTGCTAAGGCTCAAGGAAGACTAGATGATTTTTTAAGACCTTAACAAAAATTTTACTTTCACGATTCCTCCCACCCCCAACTATTCAAACGGTGCGATCAAATGTTATGAAACAAAACAAAACACCAAAACCACTAGAAATAACACCAAGTCCTTTAAAAACAACTCTCCCAAATGTTATTTCTTGACATAGGTGGTCTTCGTGGTGTGGGACAATGTGATCCTAAATCCTTGTAAAGCAGCCCTGGCAGCTCCAGCCTGCCTGTCATTTTCAAATCCAATTAAGTCATGTCGTGTCTCGTAGGTATTAAATGTACTTCCTTGAAACCAGGAACTGATTAAGTAGCATGGATAACATCATCTCATTAGTCTCTTCCAGTAAGTTATTAAGGAATACAACATAGTTTAGAGGGTAACCAGGGACCCAAGGATTGGGGGTTGAATTTCCTTGGGTGTTAGCTAGACTTGGTATTCCCTGACCAAGGTAATTGTTGTTAAGTCTGTTCTACAATTTGGCTTTTTTTCTTTTCTTTGTCACAAAAAACGCCATGCATTTTACATATTATATCACAATGTTCTCCCTTACCAGGTAGGCAGGAAGTCCTGAATGCACTTTTTTTTTTTTTTTCCTTTCTTTGGAGTAGGAAAGAGGTACACCTTAAATTTTTGTTCTTTTAAGTAAACTTCTTTACTGAAGTAGAACATACACTGGAAAAAATGCACAAATCATAAATTTCTAGTTCAATGAATGGTCATAAATGCAACACAACTTGTAACGAGCACCCAAACCGAGTAAGAGAACATTATCTGTACCCAGAAGCCCTTTCATGTCCTGTTCCAGTCATTGACTTCTAATCACTATGCTGACTTCTAACTTTTACCTGTCTTTGAAGTTTACATAATAGGAAGCAGATATGTCTGGCCTCTCTTACTCAACACCGTGAGAATTATTCATGATTCTGTGTGTACTGGTACTTCACCATGTCTCATGATTCCATAGTACTCCTTTGTGTAATTATACTACATCTTATTTATCCATTCCACTCTTGATGGACATTTTGGTAGTTTTTAAATGTTGGCTGTTTTGAACTGTGTTGCTGTGAAATTTCCTGCCCATGTCTTCTGGTGAATTATACACACATTTCAGTGGTACATACACATAAAAGTAGACAATATATGTCAAGGTCATTGCATACGTTTACGTTCAGATTGAGTGCTGCCAGTTATCCAAAGTGGTTTTTGCCTTTTATTACAATTTTAATCCGAGCGGAATTTTAAGGAATTAAATAAGAAGAATCAAATTAAGAGCTCTTTACCAAATAGATTCCCAAAGTGTTTTCTAACCTCTGTGAAGTGAATGATTTTTTTTTTTTTAATAAAATGGCCTCTCAGTAAAAGCTCTGTACTTTAATCCCATCAGGTATCCATTATTCCAGTATCTCCAGAGTGTCACTGAGCAATTTCCAATTCTCCTTTCATCCTCGTCTTTCTGTTGGAGAGACGTGGATGAACTGATGGAGGGACGTGGATGAAATGCAAATAGTCCTCATATTTAATTCCAAAAGAGACTGAAAATCAGCAGGCAATGGCTGGCACTCCCTGGAAAACTCTGCACAAGTCTTTGTCATGAAGCTTCAAAAGTGGCTTCTTCCAGTTAGGGCTAAGGCCCACTGGCAAGGATCAAAAAAGAATTGGAATTGGAAGGTTGGGGACTTCAGTGGCTACTAAAAGATTTCACTTTTCCTCTCATGATTGAGCTTAAACATTTCTTATCCATTATCTTTATTGTTAATAATATCTTTTGCGTCTGTTTTGTAGTTGAACGTTTGTGAAGCACCTTCCCGTTTAATCCACCCAATGCTTCGGGGGTACCCTATTACTCTTATGCCTATTTATGGACTAAGAAAAGCCTTCTAAGTTACAGAGCTAGTGTTCAATCTAGGGTTTTTGATTAAGTCCATTCTCCCTTCCCCCTACATCCTGCTACATGTCAAGGGTCAGAAAGACTGGAAATTACTTTGGTAACTTGGACAGCTTAAAAATAATAAGCATTGTTTTTTTTTTCCTTCTTCCATGAATTCTTATGAGGGAGTACAGCAGCTAACTACCCAGGTAGGATCCAAGGGATCTTCGAAGACTATCCCTTGCACAACAATAACTCACTTGGGGTGATAATCTGAAACTGTGGACTAGAAAATGATCCTGCTTCCCGGGGTCTCGTTAGGAGAGTGTCATTTGGCCCACGTTAGACATGTTATTAGGCTGCCCCAGTTTCGGTATGTGCAACGTCAGGAATGTAAAAGGTGGATGTTTGAGAAATCTGTTAGGTTGAATGCTGTACTGAATGAACTTTCAGCATGTTTGGATGTATTGGGACCCAACTGCTTATTTCCCCCAATCCTATGTACTGTCTGAAAAGACTTGTAGGTTCTATAATGTTAAAAGGGTACAAAAGTATTGCTTCTGCCTAGTTTGCAAGACTGCTATGGAAGGTAAAAGAAATGTTAATTACATACATGTAAATTCACCTCGAGTACTATGACACAGGGAGAGGATGAACTAGGTTGCAAAATACCAGCTGATTCTAGGCCATTTTCTTTCTAAATACTTACACTCTGAAAGGGATTTTTAAGGGGTCTCTTTAGGAAGTTAGACCCAAGAGGGACAGACTCTCAGAATCCAATGGGATGTTACGGTGAACACTGAGTAGAACGCCAGGTCACCTGCTGCTCTGCATGTGCTAAAAACTATTTGCATAATTCCAGGGAAGGAACAACGAGAGACTCATCATGCTTCCGGTTGCATGCAACCCGTTTTTCAAATGCAGACACCACCCTACAGTCAAGGCCAAAGGTTTTACATCTTTTCCTTTCTTAACACCAGGAGATAAATATTTGCCTTCAAGTTCAACATTCTTGAAATCTAATCCCAACTGGATAATTTTTGTCTCTTGTTCAAGGGCAAACACTTAAGGTTTCTTATTACTCTTGATCTCATTCCTGGTCTCCTTTCCAACTCAAGCGCATGTTGGAGTCAGGAATGCACAATAACAGCAATCCAAAGCATCTCGTCCCTGCCAGATGCTCCAAGGGAATCAATGATCAATACACATGTCCTGGTGGCCAAATGGCACAAGTGTGTGCCTCGGAGAGAGGGGATGGGAAAGAGCATGCTGGTCCCCTGTATTTATCATCCTAGTAATGACTTTGTAACTTGTAGGAAACATACAGAGAGCAGGGTTTTTTTAAATTAAAAATATTTAAACTTGTTATATAGCGTACAGGAAACATGTCATCCCAATTCAGGGAGATTCTAGTTCGTCAACTGCTTTTCTTCATCAAGTTGCTGTCTCTAAAGTAAATTCCACTTCTATGATTTTTATCTTCTCCAGGAATTGCAAACATTTCTCTAACCCACCCATTCTTTTTCCTTCCTTGATATTTCTATTCTAACATAACTCTTAAAGGACTTCGTGAGAGTTGAGTAAGACCCAGAGCCTTGGGCATAGCCCTTGCCTTGCTTTGGAGTCTTGGTTGATCCTTACAAGTTATCTCCACTAAAACCATGGCTCTGAGTTATCAACTCTTTTACAGATGGTTCAGCTCTGGGCTGCCTACAGCCCAGTATCAGACTAAAAATATTTTTTCTTCCCCAGGGTTAGAGGAGTCTTCAGGGTGGGAACCAATACCAGAGCAGTCAGAAAAACACAGCTTGCTTTTAAAAACAACCTTGTCTGATTTCCTCTCCCACTGTGGCTGGACTCTACCCCCTTAACAAACAACCAAGTCTTCCAGCCCAGAATCTGCAGAGCCCAGACTCTACCGTTTCACTAGGAGCAGCGGGGAGGGGTGCTCTGGCCATCACTATCGGTGCTAATGATCAGCAGGAAGAAGAAAGAGAGTGCAGAGTAAATTCTAAGACAGAGAGGGAGATGCATGAAAGAATTCAGGACCCCACGTTTGGTAATACCCAAATCAGAACCCATTTAAAAGCAAAGCTCATGTCTTTGGATGACGACCAAAGCATTTCTGTATCCTGCAAAGAGAGAGATACATGATTCACATTCCAGTCTTTACAGCCTGGGTGGGGGCTTGCTCTGCAACCGACCCTCTGGATTCCTCTGGAAGGGCAGGCCTCGGGGCTGGAGCCAGGATAAGCAGAGAGTTCCGGCCAGGAGGGTAGGCACCCTGCCAGCCACACCTGCTGCCCCCTCCCACCCGTTATGTCAGGTGACAGAGGGTCCTGTCAGAGGGGAGCCAGTGACCTTGTCGTCGCTAGATGCTGGGACTCAGATGACAGCGTGAGTCACAGACATGGACCAGTGAGTCTGTGCAGTCACACAGCTCCGGAACCTCTGAAGTGTTAGATCCTGTGACCTGAGCTGATGTCAAGCCTGCACTTTGCCCCAGGGCAGCAGACTGGCCTGAGTTCTGAGGTCAAGGCATCCAAGTGCTCCTTAGCAAAGTGTACTGAACTTAGTCAAAGCCAGCCAGCTCCTCTGATGACAGACAGGCAGGCAGGCACACAGACAGGAAAAGCCCAGCTGCCTGGGCAAAGCAGCCACTCTGCAAAGAAATGCTGCTCAGTCCTCCCTCCTCACCACTCAGCAACTGGACCAGAGGCCCTTTACTGAGCTAAGGACATTTAAACGGCAGGTTAGTTTTTATTAAACACCACATGGATCACAAGCCTCTCTGGATAAAACGTCTTTAATGTCATCCCATTACCTACTGACAAAAGTTGAACTTCCTACCCCGGCATTCAACAGCCTCCACAATCTGGTCTCAACCTACCTGTCCAGCTTTAAAGAATTATAGGTTCTACTCAAGAGAGGTGCAGTAGCTCTGGGGAAGGGCTTGGGCACCAGCAGCTTTAACGAGCTCCCCTAGTGATTCACCAGGTGCAGCCCAGGCTGAGAACTTCTAGAGTGAGCCTTCTCCAACTCCCCAGATTCGGGCATTCCCTTCGACTTGCATTTATTTCTGGTCTCGAATATATACTTTTTTTTTTTTTTTTTTTGCGGTACGAGGGCCTCTCACTGTTGTGGCCTCTCCCGTTGCGGGGCACGTTGTGGCCTCTCCCGTTGCGGAGCACAGGCTCTGGACGCGCAGGCTCAGCGGCCATGGCCCACGGGCCCAGCCACTCCGCGGCATGCTGGATCCTCCCGGACCGGGGCACGAACCCGTGTCCCCTGCATCGGCAGGCAGACTCTCAACCACTGCACCACCAGGGAAGCCCTCGAATATATACTTTTTAAACACTGATGGAAGTAGACACCCATTTATCTAATGCAATAAATTATAACTGCTGGTTACTAACCAGGTTTTCCCACTAGGCTTTTCACTTCTCAGAAGAAGGGACACTGTCTTATTCATTTTCATATTTCCAGAGTCTTGTAGGTGTTGAGCACATAGTAGGTATATTTGGCAAAAATAGTCTACTTTATATAATAAAATACCAGTGCTCCAAGCATTGGGTCAAAAGCTGCCTTCTCTAGGGACCTTTTCTTATCAATTTCACCTGGACATGACCCTGCCTCATCTGCACTCTTAAATAAATAGCATTCATTTATTCCATTCATATAGTGCCTTGAGCTTCTAGATATTTCTGTGTTTTAGGACTTCCACTAACTTTTAAGTTCCATTAAGGCAGGGACCGTGTCTTTTATAATTGTATATTATAACAATAATTATGCAATCAGCTAGCAAGTACAAGCATTAAATGCTAAATTCTTGTTTAAAGAATGAATTATACCTCAAACTAGGAGACCCAAAATATGTTAGGTAAGTATAGTACTGAGAAAAATTATCATGCTGTAGAGCAATGACAGAATGAATTTTTGAAATCAACCTATATTGGTAAATTTACATTAGGATTTTATTCTATTCTAAGCTATGTTTTCCTTTCAAAAATTCTTTTTTATCCCCCCTCACCTCTTTCTAGAATAGTCCTACTTCCTGTAATTTGCTCCTAATACATTTCCTGGGAAAGAGTAATTCTAATTCTTTCAGTGTGAAACAAACAGGTCACCTGCAAAAAACACTCCCAACTCTCAAGAGAAAAACCAACTGTCTATATTCGCCAATATCATCAAGTTTAAAGGCCTCCCTTTCTTATGGGACCAAACAGCTGTCCCTCCGTCACTCTCTCCAGCGTGAAAACGGTGGCATCACTTCCTTATCAACAAACCATCTCAGGTGCACAGATGCTCTCTTAGCATCTTCCTGGAAAGGTTGGTCCAGGCACTCCCCATTCAAGACAAGTCAACTGCCTTCTGTCCAATTAGGACAGGAAAGCTCCTCCCACTTCCTTGCTGCAGGCCAGCCGTGATGAGCACAAGATGACTTAGATTTGTAAACCTTGCTGGGAGGGATACTTATTCCAAAAATAATGAGTCTATTAAAGGCAGGAGCCTGAACAAACTGCTGTTTTCACCCGTGCATAAAGCAGGCCAGATTTAGTGATCTGGAGAAAGGAAATGTGTTCCAACCCAATGTAATGCACACATGTGAGTGCCTGGTATATAGTAATGTCCAGCTGTGTTTTCTAGGGACCAGAGTCCTGTGTGCATGAAGTCAGAGCCTTTAGGCAGGAGCCTTGTTCATTTCTGCATCCCCAGTTTGTGCAAACAGTAAGTGCTCAATAAGCATTCACTGAATGACAGACTCTGCCCTGGGATCAAGAGGAGGGGACAGTGGTTAATGATGATTCAAGGGGTCAGAGAAGACATCACGGAAAATGGACCTGTAAATGGAGATTAAAAAGGGAAGCAGAATCTCCCTTTCATTACTATAGGTACCAAAACTCAAGACTTTCTTCCCTATCACTCACATCACAGCCAAGAACATACCCACCTGGACCACTCCATCCACCCTCTCTTTCCCCAACACACAAAAGCAGACCCAGAAAACCAGACATTTCTTTACCTCGAGTTGCTTTTCTATATAATTGCCATATACAATGATCAGCTAAAAGCTCATTTCTTACCCCTTATACATTTAACTGATAGATGGGATAAATTGAGAGAACAAAAATCACAGAGGGGATAGAAAGCGAAGAAAGAAGGATACTAGTTCTTCATCGCAGAAAAGCAGTGATCTTGGAAAACTGTGTTTCAAACGTCCCAACCATGCGACATAATGGCTCAGAACAGGAAGAAATTAGCTTTATTTCAGTAACAGCCAGTATTCTACCACCTCTTAAATCAAGCAAAAATAATTATCATACACACACACACAAAGCCACTGGCAGGTAACATCTGACAGTAATGATTTCACAATTTATCTCGAGCTAGCTTACACCACATCACAGCAATTTCACCGGGTAGACTTGCTTCAGTTCACCTCTTCCTAACCTAGAGTAAACGACCACCAATAAAAGTCCAACTCAGCCTGCAGCACTAGTGGGCTTAGAGTCGACGTGAATTTAATGTCCCTCACTAATTCTGGTGGCTGGTGAGAGCAAAGGGCGTCCCTCATTAACCAGCAACAAAAGAACAGCTAAACGGTTCTTAGCATTCCTGTCTAGTCCAGAGTATGTAGACATAAGCGATTGATTTTTCTGAGAAAGGTGATGGATTCAATGCTACCAAGAAATATATCCTTTACCAAAGAGACGGCAAGGATTAGTGCCCTGGCAGAATCTAGTTGGCTACTGATACCTGCTAAGTTTGGGTCACGTTTCAAATTTCCAAGACAGAGAGATGCTTGAAAATGTCATCACAAGCCTGAAAAGTTTTCAAACGATGCTATCCCTCAAATGATGGTACCCAGGGAATCACTGTGTCTGGCCTCTAGGCTGTATGGGTATCTCTTCTTGGACTATCTGCAGATTAGTTATCTCAGGTGGCTTGCTCTAAGCTGCTCACAGTAGACTCAGAGAATAAAGTTATTTTTCAAAATGAGATAGAAGTAAACATAATTAAGACATGAAATGGGCATTTTGAATTATGAGCTGTTTTGTTAATTTATGCAATCATTCCCCTGAATTAATTTTTATAGTTGAACTAGAACCGTACCTTTCCAGCAGTGAGTGCATAAAAACACATACAAAAAGGCATTCAAAGTCCAGGAAACGGGCTTCCCACAGGCCAGTTACACTAGTGCAATCCTGTTTAGAAATTTAAAAGTGTTAGTTTGAAAACTAAGAGGCACAAAGCACCCATCCTTGATAGCTACCACCATGGCATCCTTAGGGATTAAAGATTCAATTAAGAGTCTCCATGGGCTTTTTGCCTGAATGCAAATGCACCTTTCAGAGAAACAAAAAAAATCTAAAACACATCCGGGGACATCTCCCAGCACCTGAACGTGGGTTAGTCCAGGTGAATGCACAGTGCGTGTAAAAGAACAATTCCACACACAGTATAACATTAATAGCAAGTCAAGACCAGGGTCATTTAGAAGTAACGCGTGGCTGAGGCTACCCCACCCTCACGATCCCCCAGTGAGAGAGTTAAGGCCACCCTGCTTTGGGGAGAGCCTCATCCTCCCCCCATCTCCAGTCACAGGAACTGCCATTGTCTCCACGACCCACCACTGGCCACAGAGAATGATCCAGGCTGGAAAGGTGACCACACCATGGCAATGGCACCTTCCCCAGGACTTCCTGAGGTGAGCAGGGGAGAGAACAGCCTTTTCCACTGAGGTTGAGCTGCTCGGAGCCCCTGTAGCTCCGTCCTTTTCAAGCAGAGAGAGTAGGTTTGTGAGCATGAACACACCTGCAGAGACAAGCCGACAGCCCAGAGCACACAAACAGCGCCCAAGGCCCGGGCTTCAGCTCCTCCGGCCCTCTGTGGCCGCCTGGTCCTGTGAGTCCTGTTGTACTTCAGTTGGTGTTAGGGGTTGACTTGTGCCCCCTAAGAAGATACATTTGTTGCAATTCCAATTCTCAACACCTCAGAATGTGCTCCTGTTTGGAAACCGGGTTGTTGCAGATGTAATTAGTTAAGATGAGGTCAGACCAGAGTTAGGTTGGCTCTTAATCCAGGACGGCTGGGGTCCTCATAAGAGGAGGACAGGGTGACAGGCTCCCTTAGAATGCCAGGTCACAGGAGGCAGAGATTGCAGTTACGCTGCCACAAGCCAAGGAATGCCTGGGGCTACCAGAATCCGGACCAGGCAAAAGGAACCCCCTCTCCTGCCCTCACAGAGGCCTTGGAGAGAGCCTGGCCGTGCCAACACCTTGACTGTAGACTTCTAGCCTCCAGAATTGTGAGAGAATAAATTTCTGCTGCTTTAAAGCCACCCGCTTTGCAGTACTTTGTTACGGCAGCCCCAGGACACTAAGACAGCTGGACTGAGGTGAGTTTCTGCCACTTTTGACCAAAGGTGCTGTCTCCCAGTGGAAAGTGGGCTGGCCTCACTTCTCAATTTTAGAAACTAAAACCTTTTTTGCATCCAAATGCCTTGTGCAACACAAATAACAGCTGTTTTCTCAAACTATTAAAAACAAGTGACGTACCCAGCCACAATCCTTTAGTTTTGCATGAATACAACTTTCTTCTGAAAAATTATACAAATAGATGGTGTTGGTAATCCAGGCCTCACGCTGGAGTCAAACTTCGAAACTCAACTACCAGTGCTGGTTAATTTCAGAGCAAGGCCACACCATTCAGCTGGCAACCAACTGAACTAAAAACCGCTGCGGATTACAAAAGAAAGTTTTCCTTCTGCTTCCTTTTCTTTTTTTAAAAATAAATTTATTTATTTACTTTTGGCTGTGTTGGGTCTTCACTGCTGTGTGCGGGCTTTCTCTAGTTGCGGCGAGCGGGGGCTACTCTTCATTGCGGTGCGCGGGCTTCTCATTGCGGTGGCTTCTCTTGTTGCGGAGCACGGGCTCTAGGCGCATGGGCTTCAGTAGTTGTGTCACGCGGGCTCATTAGTTGTGGCTCGCGGGCTCTAGAGCACAGGCTCAGTAGTTGTGGCACAGGCTTCGCTGCTCCGCGGCATGTGGGATCTTCCTGGACCAGGGCTTGTACCCGTGTCCCCTGCATTAGCAGGTGGATTCTTAACCACTGTGCCACCGGGGAAGCCCTGCTTCCTTTTCAGTTAAGGTATCAGATATGCAAATACTTTTCTCATTAGCCTTTTATTTTGCTGAACTTGGCAAGAAAATTCCTAGAAGCCTTACAGTTCTGCCTGGTGATTTCTGCGACTGATCTTAGACTTGCAAATAACTCTCAGCAGATGCCATTCCTGGGGCTGCCAGGGTTCTCCTCAAAAAGCAGGGCTGCTGATTATGACAAGAATGAGGCAGGGAGAAAAACCTGAGAAGGAAGAACACTGATGTTTAGACAGAGGACATGGAGTGGGTTGAATTGTGGCTCCTTCAAGGTATGTTCACCTGGAACCTCAGAATGTAACCTTGCTAGGTATAGGGGTTTTGCAGGTGTAATTAAGGTAAGGATCTTGAGATGAGGTCATCCTGGATTAGGGTGGGCCCTAAATCCAATGACAAGTCCTTACGAGAAAAGAGAAGGGGAAACAGATCGAGAGACACAAAGAGGAAGGCCACAGGAAGACTGGCAAAGATTGGAGTGATACGCCCACAAGCCATGGAACGTTCTGGATTGCCAGCCACTGTCAGAAGCTAGGAGAGAACATGGGATGGGTTCTCCGTCAGAGCCTCCAGAAGGAACCCACAACCCTATTGACACCACCTCGATTTCAGTGGTCTGGCGCCCAGGACTGTGAGTGAATAGATTTCTGTTGTTCTAAGCCACCAAGTTTGTGGTCCTTTGTTACAGCAGCCCTAGGAAATGAACACAGGGCATCTCCAAAAGCACAGACATTGAAGGGCAGGCACAGGGAGGGTCTAACCTCATTCACCACAACCCATATTCCACAGCACTACACAAAACTTGGCATTTTCAGGATTTCACAGAAATCTCTTCATAATCAATCAGGATGTTAATCCTAAAATTTGCTTGGAAACCTTCATCGTCGTGCAAAGTCACGTATTAACTTGCCCCTTTGTACACGGTGCTGGGCTGGGAGCAAGGAGGCTGAAGCGATCCCCCCTCTAGAACGGCTAACGTGGAGTGCCGCCCACACGGGACCACGTGAAGCCAACAAGACATCATCTTTGACTGTCGGCCAGTAATTATTTACATCTATAGTTATTCTCTTGTATTTGTTATGGTTTCTTGGAGCAAGGTAAAGAATGAGGCCACTGTGTGGCCTTTAGGAATAAAGTCCTAAATCCATAAGCACTGGCCCCGAGTCATTGCCAAGTGAAGAAAAGGAAACTGTAAAACAGTAGGCACAACGTGGTCCTCTTTGTCTAAAAAAAGGATATATACCCTCCCACGTTTATCTGTGCATTGGAAACAGGAGAAAAGCAAGATACAGAACTACATTCGGTATGACAGAATCCATGTGCCTAAACTCCATATACGTAAACACTTCTGTGGCTGCCAGGGACTCCCAACAACACCCACCTCTGGGGAGCGGGGGTGGGGAGGGAGAGGGGGATGTCTACTAGGGCTGGCAAACTGTAGCCCTGCTTTTGTAAATAAAGCTTTATTGGAACGTAGCCATGTCCATTCGTTTGCGTGGTGTCCGTGGCTACTCTGGCCCTTCAACAGAAGAACTGAGTAGCTAAGACAGGGAGAGTAATGGTCCGTGAAGCTGAAAATATTTACTATCCGGCCCCTTACAGAAAGACAGAGTTACCATCTGCCCTCTGCCTTGTATGATTCTATACCATGTGCTTATTTGTTTATTCATATTTATTTAAAATGAGCACACATTACTTTGTAAAGAAAACTTTTAGAAGTTCTCTAGTTGCACAGGGCAGGGCATCCCGGGCAGTCATCAAACTTCCTGGAAGCAGGTGGGAACTCAGACGTTTTCAGAATAAGAAGGAAAGTATCTAGTGGCCTGGAAAGGGAAGGTGCCTCAAAACAAAGAGAATATAAAATAAAGCTTTGAGCAAAAACTTCTCAAATATCCACGGAACGACCAGCAGAGAAATTCACTCAACTCCCTAGCACCCTGCTTTCACGCAATAGCTTTAATATTCCAAAGGCCTTTTGGAATACCTGTTCTTTTTTTTGTTTTTTTTGTTTTTGGTACAATAAGCACAGAAGTAGTTGAATGGGGTGGCCTGGGGAGTGCTGGGGGTGGTGAAACACAGAACTGCTCTGAGGCTCGCTTTTGGCTCTCACCAATAGGTTGTGCCTTCTTGTGTTTTCTGGGTCTCAATATCCTTAACTTTAAGAAGGTCAGACCAGATTAAATCTATGTAACGTTCCTGCCGTGATACTTCTAGGGGTCTTGAGCCGGAATTACCTTTAACACAGAAAAGCAGGTAGAGAAGAGATCTTTCAGGTTGGTGCCAGGCCAGGTCTGGGAACCAGCCAACTGAGTTGCAGCCCGTGTCGGTGTGAGCTCAGATTAGGCGAGGCCCCAATTACCAAATGGCTCTGGGCTGGAAGTAATGCATGAACTCAGTCAGAAATTCCTTTCCAATACTCTCACTGCAAAGTCAGTTAAATTCAAACCACAAGACACAGTTATTAATGAGCACACCCAAGACCATTATGGAGCTTGAGAGTTGTGTTAAAAAGACACAGTCCCTCCAATTTTGCTCAGGGATGGTTAAAGGGCCGGTAGTGGCTGTGGTGGACAGAGAAGCTGGGTCACACACTGGGGTTCGTGACAAATTCCACGCACATGCTACCCACGACAGAGCACCTCTTGGTGGTCCCACCTCCAGCGCTGGAGGGCCTTTTGATTCTATCACATCAACAAATAGCACATGAACTCCATCTTCCTGCTTATCCTCCCACCAAGGATATCGGGAACCAGCTGGGTTGGCCCCAAACCTGGGTGAAACTTGGTGATGCGCCAAGGAAAGCTTTGACGGACCAGCCTTGTCAGGACTCTGCCCTGTTAGAGTCGTCATCAGGACTTGTCGTGTGCTGGAAAATTCAAGCTGCCAGACGATGAGGGACCTGCTCGCAACACACCAGCACAGTCTGCCTAGCTCCTACCCAAAGACTCACATTACCGGGCACACCACAGATGAGGACACCCCGGGCAAGAGCGCAGTTAACTGTTTCCACCTCAACGCTATGAAAATTCAGCAGCTTTTATCATCTTAGAACGGGCTTAAAGAATTACATGCGTGTGTCGGCAGAGGCTTCTGATCTTGGCTTTCTACCTCAGCAATGGAACATCCTGGGGCCAACCAAACTCACAAAGACTGGTGTCAGCCTTTCTTCCATATTTTTAACACAACCAAGTGGAGGGGCAGGCAATTGGAAGCACTTGGTTGTGTTAAAAATATGGGAAGAAACACTGACACATTTTACATTTTTAGGCTTTTTCCTAGTTTTTTTTTTTTTTTTTTTTTTCACTTGAAATGTCCATCTATGGCTGCTACGTTCTTTTCTTAGTGAGAAGCTTTATGTTCTAAGGGAAATCAATGTAACGTTGGGAGCTGAAGACAGGGAACCAGCTCGGTTAAAGTTCATATGCATGACTCAACAATAGCTGAACTTTTTACTAATGGATTTGCTTACATGAGAAAAATGAGAGTTTAAATAATCAATTAAGCCCTGTCAGTTTAAAAAAAGTGACTTAAGATACACCAGCTAGTTGTCCTTAGAGATGAGCTAATAAGCTCATCTTTACACTATTTATATAATATTGCAAATAATATTATAAATAATGTTTATATTATAAATAATGCTTATAAGCTCAAATAATAAGGAAGAGAGGGAGGAGGTGAGGTGAGGTCTTAGGTTTCATTCATTTGGCAAAACTGATGGCGGGCCTGTGAGTGAACCTGATGAAGAGGAGACAAATGCCGTGGAATATGGGCTTTGGAGACAGACATTATGGATTCAAATCCAGGCCCTGCCCGTAATCATCCGTAGGCCACTGGGCAGCTGCTCTGAGCCTCAGTTTCCTTATTTGCAAAACAAAGGTGAAAGTAATACAGAGTAACGCACATGGGTGAAAGGACATTAAGGAGATAGGGTTATAAAGTGCGGTAAGAACTAATAATAGCTACAGCCATAATCACCCTTTATTAGATATTCCTGTCCCGATGCTTACCCTGCAGAGGTATGGCTGACTCCAAAACAAGGGACTACAACAGGTGACACTGGTGGTGTGATGTGCCCAGTGAGGCGGGCATGGGGGAGAAAACCACCCAAGACTACTGTGGAGTGGGGCACCACAGAAGGGGAGCACTTGGTTAGATGTAAAGGGGAGCAGGAGGTTACTAGGCAGATAGCACCCCCCGCCTCCTTCCCTCCCTCCCCATTCATTCCTCCATCCATCCATCCACCATCCATTTATTGAACACCTACCTACCTTCGGTCAGATACTATTTTATTTTATTTTATTGAAGTACAGTGGATTTACAATGTTGTGTTAGTTTCTGGTGTACAGCAAAGTAATTCAGTTACATATATCTATTCTTTTTCAGATTCTTTTCCATTATAGGATTATAGGTTACTACAGGATATTGAATGTAGTTCCCTGTACTATATAGTAGGACCTTGTTGTTTATCGGTTTTACATAAAGTAGTGTGTCTGTTAATTCCAAGCTCCTAATGTATCCCTCCCCCACCCTTTCCCTTTTGGTAACTATAAGTTTGTTTTCTATGTCTGTGAGTCTGTTTCTGTTTTGTAAATACATTCATTTGCAGATCCTGTTTTAGGTGCTGGGAACATGGCAGCACCTGTCATGAAGTTTACATTCTAGCAACAGGTGACAGCCAATGACGTGTATACAAACAAAGAAGAATTTCAGATCGTGGGAAAAAAGTGCCATGAAGAGAATAAAACAGGGCCAGGGGACAGAAGATGACCTGGGGGAAGAATGTTCCAGGCATAGGGAACAGCGAGTACAAAGACCCCGAGGTGGCGAAACAGACAGAAAGAAGGCCGGTGGGCTGGAGTGAATCGAGGGGAGAGATGTAGGTGACCTGGTGGGGGCAGGGCAGGAGCTTAATCGCAGAGGGCTGGCTAAGCCAAGGTAAGGTTTTTCTAATAGGTTTCTACAGTTCTGAGGTTAAAAGTCAAAACAAAAAAACAAACAAACAGGGGTTTCCCTGGTGGCACAGTGGTTAAGAATCCACCTGCCAATGCAGGGGACATGGGTTCGAGCCCTGGTACGGGTCTGGGAAGATCCCACATGCCGCGGAGCAACTAAGCCCGTGCAGCACAACTGCTGAGCCCATGTGCCACAACTACTGGAGCCTCCGTGCCTAGAGCCCGTGCTTTGCAACAAGAGAAGCCACCGCAATGAGAAGCCCACGCACCGTAACAAAGAGTAGCCCCCGTTCACTGCAACTAGAGAAAGCCCGCGCGCAGCAATGAAGACCCAAAGCAGCCAAAAATAAAATAAATAAATTTATATATTAAAAAAAAAAAAAACAGGCACACTTTTTCCTTATGCTTTAAAACTCTTTAAAAACCACAAAGGAAGACTGGAAATCTGCACTCACCAGCACCCCCCATCCCAGTCCTTAGGCCCTAAACTTTGTTATGTCAGAACCAACACCTTCTTTAATCTGTTGCCAGAACAAGACACACTTTGCATCCTAAACAAGCTGCCAAAACAAAGCAGAAAGCTGGGCTAAAACTCTCTGTTAGAGGAGGTTTTAAACTGTTCAAAACACATTTCTCTATCTTTTCAAGTCTGTTTATTTGGACAAGGTATACGGATATAAGCGCGGATGCAAGGAGCCAGCTGCAGAGCCCCAAGACAAACTAACACTATTATCATTTAGCAGGAGGGTAAGATAAAAGCCGTCTTAAGTGTAGCAAGCATTCCTGCTTCATCTAATGTTTATGAGCAAAAAAACGACCTCAATGTGAACCAGCAATGCTAAGGAGGACACAGACACGTATTTGCCAAAGACATTCCAGGCTTGGTGGACAGGAAAAGCAGTGGGGTTTGTTTCCTCTTTTATTAGGGCCCCCTCCCTGCAAGGTCACAGTTTAAGCCTGGGCAGCTTAAGGCACCGGTTAGACTCATTCTTGCCCATATAGACTCATACCAGGGGCTCTGCTTTAGAAAACGGAGCTGGGGATAGTCTTTGAATCACAGCATTAAGACCGTCTTGGGCTTCTTTACATACATACCACTACTGCACCTTTACATCCTGCATATTCCAGGGAAGTCCCCATTTCAAGTCATCTGCCTCATGTGGACACCCCACGTCCTGATATCTGATTCAAGAAATGTGGGCTCTTTTGAGCAGCACTGTTCTGACTTCCCAGTGGACACCCCCAATTCTCGAAGACTTCATACTCCAACACATAAGAGTATATAAGGCATATTTTTTCATTTGTGATCTACAAGTCCATTGGACTGGATAATTTTCTTAAAAACAAAGAGGATGGGAATGCATTGCCTTTAGGTCAAGTCCTAGGCTTGGTATGCTCTTCTTCTTACTGAAGCCACGAGGCAGCTTTAGCATGTGGGGCTTTAAATATAAGAGCATAAGTTTAATATCTGGACCTCAGGAAGAAAAATTTATAAAGCTCTCCCCTCCAAATTTTACAACCCACAGAACCACTTTTCCTATATCCTTAAAAGATTTCCCTGGTAGTCTTTCAAACATTAAAGGCTGCTTGGATGGGGAATGGATTTGTCCTTTTGAAAAAAAAATACACAGAATAGACTACGTGGACAGGACACAGGTTGCAGACAGGCGAACTTCTTGCAGACCAAGCTCCCGGGTGGTCTTTGTAAGGGAATCACTGACATTCACTTGTTTATTCATCAACTACTGAGCAGCCAGCATCTGTAGGCACTGTGCTACATCCTGGTGATAAAATGGACCTAAAATACTTATGTTCTCTGCATTCATAGATCTTAGATCTAGTAAATGAGGGAGTGGATTTTCAAATGAGGAAATGCTTCTAAGAGAGCACAAGGTGTCGGATACATAGGTACCTCCAGGTAGAGGTAAACGGAAGATGTGCTTTGTAATGAACCACAGAAAACACCATGGGCCATTCCAACCCATCACCAAGAATGACTCCAACAAGTAGAGGTGTTTCCTGATATGCTCAGCCAATGTCAGGCACCACCCCTACCCGAGCTGGGCCTGAGGAGGGTTCCCTCCCCAGAGCAGCCTGTGGCAGCTCCTTGCAACATACCATGGTGCTCAGCACATCATATCATGTTCTTGGAGAAATGCCAAGAAAATGTAATACATATAGTTTGTATATCAGGTCATTGTTTAATAAGATTGTGAATGTATACTTATAAAATTCAAAGCTATAATTAGAACACAGGTCCACCAAAAAAAAGTTAAGTAGAACTAAGCAAAATTGGCTATTTCCGATGTTTTGTTCCAGAATTTGTTAACGATTTCATTTTGTAATCTGTTAACCTCTGAGAGCAAACACACAACAGCATATGCTAAAGGTGTGAGGAAACTTTCAAACGGAAGAAGTTCCAGCCATTGACTTTTTTGTTATCTGTGAATTGGAAAAAGGCTGTGACTATTTTATTTCATTGATAAAATGAGACCCAACTCTCAATCAGAAAGTTTGAGACTTACTGGTGCAGAGGGGGAAAGGAAAAAAGAAATGAAAGCACTTAGCTACAGGTTCCAGAAGAAAAACCAAATAGGTGTGCCCAGATTTACACAAAGGCACACCTATTTTTTACACCTTATAAAACATGCTATAATACGAGATTCTTTTTTTTTTTTTTTTTTTAAATAGTGCATTTCTGGGATGCACTTAAGATAGGATTCCTTTCAGAGAAGTTTGATTAGGCACTGCATCAAATAAGGCCCACAAAGGACCAGGAGGGGAGAGGCCAAGGGCAGAAGAATGTATACCCAGAAGAGTGCTTAACCCCTGCTCCACCACCCAGCCCAGGATGTGATTTCAAACAAAAAGAAAACAAAGCAAAGACCAAAATGCTCAGGGCAAAATATCTGTCCTGTTCCTGTTCTTTTGATAAACACCCTCCCTTGGGGGCTTGCCTCCCCGCCACAGCCCTCCCAGTAGGTCTCAAAAGTGCTTACTTAATAGGAGTGGTTCTCAACTGGGGGCTGATTTTGCCCGGCAGGGAACATTTGGCAATGGCTGGAGACGTTTTTAGTTGTTGAGTTGGGGAGGCAATTGCTACTGTCATCTAGTGGGTGGGTACCAGGGATACTGCTGAACACAGGACAGTTCCCCACAGCAAAGAAGCACCCCATCCAAAATGCCAGTCGTGCTGAGGCTGAGAAACCTGGTCTACAGAAGGCAAAGCCATGATCATCCCTCTACAGACTTGGGGTGTACGTCCTGAGTATTTTGGACTTTTCCGTCCTTTTAAATTAGCTATTATTTAGTTGGAGGGAAAAATCTGCAGACCTCTGTCGTCGTGGTATGATAGCCCCTGAACCAGTTGGATAAGCCACAGATGCAGGGGTTAAACTCACTGACACATGAAAATGCAGAAGGAACCCACTTGAAAACACTAGGTCGAAACGTGCATTGAAAGCTTATTTCAAAGAGGCTGAGCCAGGCCTCACATTTAGTCTTCAAAACCCTTCTCAAAAGTAATTTATAACAAGGAGCTGTGGCGAATTCACCTTTTCTGTAAGTACATCATGACTTAACAAGCCTTTTGATCCATTATAGAATGGCAACAATATTTTAATTAGTTATTTTCACTTACTTGTCAGAACCTGTTTGGATAATCTAAATAACTTCACATCCTCTTAACATACCTCCTGAGACTGTCTCAGAGAAAACAGGCTCCATTTTCTTTTAAATCCCCAGTCCCAGTTAAGGGATAGATGAGGCTGCTAGGGCAACCCCACTCCTGCTGACTTTTAGGCTAGACTCACTTTTTTTTTTTTTAACCTTTCCCAAATCATAAATCTATTTTTTTCATGGTTGAGATGATTTTTCTTGTCTCATTCCTTCTTCAGTGCTAGCACAGCATGCTTTAAAAATTTTTCTCAAAAAAAAACTTTGGAGCATGGTTTGATTATAACTAGGTTTTCAGAAAACCTGTTTGCATTAGAAAGGCAAGAATCTCTAGATTTCTTACATTTCCTGCCCAAAGATGGTAAAGAGAGGGCACAGTCAGGCTCTTTCAACCTGTAGCTGTTAAGAAAATATGAATAATACACAAATGTTTTGCTTCCCCATATTCATTCATGGGAAACTTCTTAAAGAAAAAAATCCTCACATCTATAGTAACAGATCAATTGAGTCAATTCCCCTCCCCCCTTTTACCACCAGACCCCCCAAATAGGATTAAGTTCTTTCATCTCAAACATAAATTCCGCAGAGCTCTACAACCACAGACAAAACAAAACAAACCAATCTGGAAACAACACTCTCCTTTCAATCTTGGGGGTAGCAGTCTGAAAAAACACACTCTTTAAAAGGTCAATAAACGATTACTCTCAGTCAAATAACCTGCCTTTTCCTGCTCTTTACTACTAGATGCATGAAGAAAAACCTCCGTAGTTCATTTGTATCATAAGAAAAGCAAAAAGTTTAAGTAAAATGCCCTTCAGGCCAAAGCAAGTGGCTTCTGTCGCCAGGATCCAGCATACCACATCTGGAGGACCCTGGGGTTCTCCAGTGTTGCCAAGGAAGCGGGGAATTTCACGTCTGCTCTGCAAAGCCAAGGACACCTCCAGCAACGTCGCTTTACCTTAATCCAGGGCTCCTTTTCTTCTGCTTCGGTTCCCGGTTTTGCTGAGCAGGGAACTCTGGGCTTCAAACTCACAACACTGCAAAGAGGCTTGTAAACTCCAGACCTCAGCCCGACAGACCGGGGCTCCCTGCCCGCCTGGGGGACGCAAGTGGGCTCCTCTCTGAAGCGAGGCTAACGAAATGCGCGTCTCTCCAGAGACACACACCGGAAAAAAAGAACAGACTGGGGCAGGCGTTCCCACCCTCCCTCTCCCCACTGCATTTACTAGTTAAACACACCAGCAACCACTAACGGGCCAGTCCATGTTTCTGAAAAAGGAGGGGGGTATGTTTTCTTTTTTTTTTTTTTTTAACTGCAGGTGGGGAAAGTACCATTTCTTCACATTCACCCACGCTTGTCTGCGCCATTAATCTGACAGTGATTGTCCCCGGGGGCAGAGGCTTGCATTGAAACCAGTGTCTTATGCTTTTTAATTTCTTTCTTCGATTTGAGATGATGGAAAGGTACACGACTGAGCATAGAGATCAAATAGCTCCTCTCCTAAGTCACTGCACTGGAGGCACACTTTATGGCATCCTTTCTGTAGGTGTAATAAAACACAGTGCAACTTGATTTTGGTTTCCACTCGTTATTCAGAATTTTCATATTTCAGAATGTTTGTGTTGAGAGAAATGTGATCCCCCCAGAAACTTCACTTATGAAGCTTCCATGTTTCATATTGTTGGTACATTTTGTATTGTGTCCTTCTACTGCAGCAAAAAAATTACTAGTTACCTCCATTCCAGGCACTTTACACACCTTACCTCACTGTCCACTAAACTGTCCTGCAGAAATCCCAGATGAGGCCGCCACAGAAGGCAAAGCCACAGACTCTGCAGATTTATGAACAAACAGACGGAGCCAGAAACCTTCTACCATGGTGCTAGCACAGCCCCTTTTATGCAGCCCTCCCTTAGGACTAGGGCAAGATTCTGTTACAACTCCTGTCATTTTTAACAAGACTAAAGTGATTTAGGGAAATTTTTCATGGAGATTATTTGCTCGTAAAGATCAGCTAATAAATAAAAAGACCTTTGTGTGTGTGTGTGTGTGTGTGTGTGTGTGTGTGTGTGTGTGTGTGTGTGTAATCTCTCTAGGTTGATTTGGAAGCAATCCCAAACATTGCTGAAGAGATGTAAGGATTTTAGCAATAAAACAGTGCTTCTAAAATGAAGAGGAAGCCACTGGATTACACATTATAATAATTACAGGGGGTTAGCTAAATTTCTAGTGCATTATCCTTCCAAGGAGTCAAAAGCCCCCATGAATGTGCTTTCACCACACCCTTTTAGGGCCAGTTTCTCTAAGTGTGATCTGTAGCCCCCTGGCCCTACCAGAATCACCCAGAGCAGGGTGGCATGTTAACATGCAGATTCCTGGCCGCAGCCTGGACCCCTAGAATCTCTGGGTGAGGTCTGGTAATCTATACTTTAAGTGAGACATCCAGGTGATCCTAGAACTTCGCCTCTTGTTTGGGACATTAGTAGGCTGTCCACTAATGTCAGAGGAGTGAAAGTGTCCCTCCTTACAAAGGAAAAAGGGAAATTCAACCATGCTCCCAGGCACAGGAGCGTGAGAACTGAGATCAGTGCCCCCCAGACTTCATCATCCTCTTCTACTCTCCCATATTTGGAGCTGTCAGCTCCTCTTTCAGATTTTATTTCTAAAACCACCTCTATATCTTCTAGGATGGAGAGAAAGAGGATGGTTCATCTTTAAATTTGCCAAGCAAATTTCCAAATGAAAAGAGCCCCAGATCACCACCAGACAGAGTCAAGAGTTTCAGGAAACCTGCCTAGTTGGGCAGCCCTTAGTGAGCAATAACGAGATGCCTTTCCTGTCGACCTGCCTTCTCTACATTCACGTGCATGTGATTATGGGAAAGAAAGTGAAGAATAAAGAATCAAAGGACGGGCTTAGGGATCTGTTTGAGGTGATGGAAATGTTCTAAAATTGGATTGTGGTGATGGTTGCACAACTCTGTAAATTTACTAAGGATTATTAAATCACACAGTTAACCAGGGTGAATTGTAAGGTATGTAAATAAAGATGTTACTAATCAAAGGGGCAGGTGGTTAACATCTGTTCCAGAGGGACTCAGTCTATATCAAGGAGCTGATATGGGAGCTTTCACAGTCCGTAGAAGCTAAGAGGCCTCTTCATCGACATCCTAGATACTGAGAAACGTCGCATCTAGGCAAACGTGCTGGGCATTATACAGGACAATTAAACAGAAAGCACAAATCCTCCAGGAGTTTACACTTAACAGACCACACTCAGGTGGATGTGATAACAGACATTAACAAGCAGGAAAAAGACATGTGGGCATTTACTTCCCATGTGAGGGAAAGGAACCAGTAATTAGTAGGGTGGTGAGGAATTTATGCCCAAAGAGTATGTGAAGGCCATGACAAAAATTCATAATGGGAAAAACAATCATTCATCAACAAATCTTTATTTAGCAGCTGCTAGGTGCCTTGTAAAAAGTATTGTAAAAGAAAATACTTGCTGGAACAATGAGAGATTGAATTTACGGGCATGTGGATGTCTAAAGTTAAGTGATTTAAGAAAATTTCAAAGGAAAGCACCAACATGACTATTAACTTGTACATCTGAAATAATCACATATTTAACTACATCAGAGAGTAAATCGGTGGGGGTGAGCCTGACTCCTTCATTCAGATAGGAAGTTATGAGCTCATTCAATGTACTGGGCTTTTACAAAATCTTTTTCTTCATTTACAAAGGAAGAAAATGGAAAAAACATTCTTGAAGCATTGTATGTCGGGCACTGTCCCAGATGACTCATTTATAATCCGATTTAAGCCTTTAAAAGGTAAAGATTACGCATATTTTACAAGTGAGGCTGCTGAGGCTCAGAGAGTTTAAGCAACTTGCTACCCATTGCTCAGCTCTAAGTGTAGGTACTATAATCAAATCCCGGTGTGTCTGGCTGTGTCAGTTCGTCCTACTAACCACTCTTCCCTCTCCCACCTTACCTAAGGCCACTTCAAGCTCCAAAATTCCTGATTCTGTCTATGTTTCCAAGATGCCTGCCTGCAGCTTTGAGTTTTCCTGCAGGGCCATGAAAATAGATGGTTTATAAACAGTTTTCATTTGCAAGGCCACTCCAAAGCGTCCTTTAGGGAAAGGGATTACTGAACCAGTTCATTTTCTCTGGGCTGGACGGGTACCAGCCCTGACCGTCACTCCTCCTGGCAAACTCTAGGCAGGTCCATCTGCTGGAATTGGCATTACATGCCTCACAAGGTGGGAAGCCATGAGGTGCAGGAAGCGAGCACGTTCAGGTGGAAAACAAAAGAGGAGGAAGCCTGTTCCTAGTAGGATAGGTAGCAGGGCAGCATCGCTGCCTGAGGCCAAGGGGACCAAATGCACCCATCTCCCCTGGAGCAGTCATCATCCCCTGGGCCTCGTGGAAAATTTCACATCCTCACCTAGAGAAAGCTGTGCCCAGAATAGAAGATGTCCTGGTGACCTGCGGATGGTGCCACGTTTCAATGTCTACCCCCAAGTTGAACACTTGCTATAAGGGGCTAAGTGGACAAAAACATAAGGACAAAATACAGCCGATGTAGCTCGAGACACCACCTTTTGCCTCAGCTGTCAGGAGCCCAGAAGCTAGAGAAGATTTCTTGAGACCAAAGGGTTGCCCTAATGCCCACTGGAGGTACAACCCAGATTTAAGGAGAAAGGCTGGATCTGGGTGTAGAGAGCCCTTTGCCTCTCTCACCATCCACCCGATGGACAGATCCAAGAGGGTGGCAGGCGTTTTCTAATGTGGATGAACTTTCAGATGGAGCAATGGATCCAGGTGAACCCACAAAAGCCAATTAGCCTCATAATTAAATTAAAATTATGCTAGTCAGCAATGGAAAATATATTTTTCTTAATATTTAAAGTTTACAACCTACTTACAAAAATGATTTGAAGTGGAAAACAGCACATTATAAGCGTGCAATTAAACCAAACAGTAAAATGAAAACCAAAGAAACAGACAAAAGTTGGAAAAAAGTGACCTAAGACGTCAGTCAGAAGAGCAAATGGAGACAAATTTCTCACTCTCACCTGCCTGTACCTACCCATTCCTCAAGATCCAAAGCTGACTTCTAAGAATTGACAAGAATCTCTTTTAAACCCCAGGGCATTTATTGTGTGTGCCTCTTACTTGGCCCTCACACAACTGTGGGGCCCCAGTTACCTTTTGTGTACTGAGATACACTGTCAGAGATTGAACTCTTTTTCTGCTCCACCAAGAAATGGTCATGACAATTACCTTGAAATTCACTGAAGGTCACCTCTGCAGGGCAGGTGAGGCACCTTGGAATCGATCCCTTAGAAGAAGGGGTATAATCATCCCTTTTGGGGTTATAGTGATGAAGGAGACATGAACAGAGCCAGGGATGGGAGCAGGTGGGGAACAGGAGGAAGGGAAAAGATGGTTGCTTTGGGTCCATGAGAATGCAGACACATGAGCCTTCTGAGGTTCACATAGTGTTGGGTCCTGGAGAGGAGAAAGGACAACTCTGAGGGGTCATCACTTCTGTGCTCAAAACAGTGGCCAGACCAGAGACCCATCCCTTCATCGTACTTGTTGGTCACGTGTCTTCGCAGGCTGCCTCTCGGCTGTTGGGTCCTAGCTATTTCCAAAGTTCAATACCATCACTGAGAATCACCCTCAGGCTGAAGATGCTGCACCAGCTTTGGGTCCTCATGAGCTCTGGGCATCCCCGGGACGCTACAGGGGGTGTAATTTTGGACTCGGACACCCTATTACTTTTGGAAATGCACGCCTCATCTATCTGAGAACAAGTCCTAAATCTCACACCTTCTTCTGTGGCCCCCAGTGCTGGGCCATAAGCACATGCTCAGTACTTCCTGCTAATTTCTCCGGAAGAGTCACATTACCCCACTTGGTTCAGCTGTCACCCCACTGTCACATTGCACCAGCAAGAAGCTAAGCTCTCTGAAGTAGAATAACACTGAAAAACAAAACATCTTTTTTAACTCAAAGTACAAAGTCTGTTCAAAATGTCATTTCCAGAGAAGAAAGCCCTTCCGTTTGTGCTGGCAGAAATGGGTGCTTTTTAAAAATAAATATCGAATCTTTACTGCCTGTGAACAATCTTCTGCTACCCTGGCAACACATTTCCTCTTATCATTAATGTAGGACAAAGTGGATAATTTTGGGTGAATCAGATAGATTTTCCTCCGATCATTTCTCATGTCAATGTGCTTCTTATGCTCTACTGGGCCAATTCCTGATCTATTAATGATGGAGGGGACAAATATTAGCACTAAGTTATTCTCTGCAAATAAGACGTTGCAACCAACACGTCATAAACCATACGTTGAATTTAAACTTCAGTTTGCTTTCCCTCACTGGGGAGATTATATGTTAATCAAGTCACACACTATGATCAGGGGCATGGTTCTGTGTGATGGCAACCTGTGACCATGTGAGGGAATAAAACTTTAAATGCCCACAAAGGAAAGAAGGTGGTACATGATCTGGCATTAAGACATTTATTGACTTGAATCCCATTCTTTTCCTTTACCCACTTTCTTATACCTAATAAGTTAAGCTATCATAGACCAGAAGAAGGAAGAAGAGAGGGAGAGACAGGAGTGGACTAACCTAGCTACTAATTAGGCCAAAGATTTTTATGCCTTTGTTTTTCAAATCCTGCAGCCCTACGAGGTAGCAATCAGTATCCTCATTTTACAGATAAGGCAACTGAGAAATACAGGATCCCAAACTCTCTATCACCTTGTATTGACTATCTCTCTGCATAGATGGATAGATGTATGCGTATCCATCTACCTACTACCTATCTACCTACCTACACTGAGATATAAATCCACATGCCATAAAATTCACCCTTCTAAAAAAAAGCGTACCATTCGGTAGTTTTTAGTATATTCACAGACTTGCACAACCATCACCACTATCTAATTCAAGAACATTTCATCGCCCCCCAAAGAAACTCCGTACCCATTAACAGTCATTTCCCTCACCCCCCAGACACTGGCAACCACTAATAGACTTTCTGTCTCTACAGATTTGCCTACTGTAGGAAACCTATAATAGGCGGTCTTTTGTGACTCGCTTCTTTCACTTAGCATAATATATTCAAGGTTCATCCACGCTGTAGCAGGTATCAGGGACTTATTCCTTTTTACTGCTGAATAATATTCCATTGTATGGATAGTGCACATCTTGCTGAACTCATATTTAAGATGAGGCCATTTTTGCGGTTTATCGTTAAGCTATATTTTAAATGAGGAAAGGTGACCGGTGTCCCTATATTGGAACTGCCTCCCAGGCTCTTCTTGACTCTCCATGGAGCTCTGGGGAGTCCTAGACCAGAGCTCGGTGAAGAAAGCATGCTCCCTCACTTGAGACAGCACCATCCATCAACAGTATTCTCCACGGGCCATGCCAGGTGCCCCTGTGGAGCCTCCAGCTGAGTAAAGGAGACAAGGGAGGATGAGGCATGACGGTGTGGAAATACAACAGACTCTAGGAGCAGGGTCCCTGACCTTCGGTGACATTTTACATGGGTAAAAAGGAAACCAAACAGGCAGCAAACGTTTACTGTCCGGGAAATAGATATAACAGGGCCACTAATGAGATGCTTTCCCCGTTTCACCAGGAATGGTAAATTTTGGTCCTTCTGTAAGTTATTTTGGGAGGCAAATTAATTACTTGTTTTCTGCAGTGATTACTGCCAGATGGATCATGAAGCAGCATGTGCGTACGTGTGTGTTCCTATCTTCTGAGACCTGAGAGACCTGGCTTCTAATTGGGTTCTGTTACCAATCAGCCCCCAGGTCTCTGGCACTCAGCAGCTTCATCTGTAGATGGAGGTCAGTAGTAACTGCTTTCATCACTTTACAGGCCTGTCGTGAGGATTAAATATTTATGAGATCATTTGTCAATGTTAAATATATCATACAAAAGCAGGCTATTGTGGTGGTTCACTGTCCACTGGGGCAGAAACCATCTCAACCAAGACTACAAATATTACTTGATTCTTTTCCTTTCCCTCATCCTCAAAAATATTTGGGTCCACAATTAAGTGGAAGGAGGCATGAATTCCTGGGAGTGCAGTAAGAATGAGAAGAATGAAATCAGTTTTCCGCATGAACACAGCTTATTAGTCTTGCTTGCATTTTATATGACATACACAGAACAAGAAAGGGGGGACTTCCCCATTCAGTCTGTCTTTGCAAATTACATCTTCAGTGGTGACAAAAAGATTATCTGCCATGCAAGTGCCCTGGGACACCCTATGTTTCCTCTCGCTTAGGTAACAGTTTAGCCCAGAACAAGATCTACTCATTGCTTGTGGCTGTTACAGCAGAACATGCTTAAAATACCTACAGCAAAAGGAAGGAAGGGGACAAGGGCCTCCAATTTATAACATGAATTAGTTTCGCAGGAACATCATAAACATTTGTCCTTGGGCTTTACGAAAAAGGAGTTTTAATCAAAAAGTAAAAAAGAAAAAGTAAAAACAAAACAAAGCCATCGGTTTTAATCCTTCGGAGAATCAAGGGAAAGGATTTGCCGACTCATGTTGTGATTCCATTTCCTACACTGCAGGGGTAGAGCAGGAGGGGGTCTAAAGCCACAGTCTAAGTCCTGTCTTTTCATCCAAGGCTTCCAAGTTAACAGATAAAGACAGGACAGTGTTGCCATAGGTATGAATGGAATGGCGCTAAGGGGGCTGGAGGGTTGGCCCCGGGCCACATTTGAGGGTCTCTCTCTTACATCGCGAGGCATTCAAATTATAACTGACCCCCGTCATACATTCTTCCCAGGAGAGCACAGGTGGCACAGTAAACACCCCACCGCAGAAAGACAGGGGCTACCAGCCCTTCTGGAAAGACAGGAGGATTGATTTCCTGGGTGTGGCGACCTGAGGAAGAAGGCCAGGGAGAGACTAGGAGCCCCGCCCTGCGCTGGGAGGAATGCAGACACACCACGGGCCTTTGTCTCTGGGGCCCGAGCACACAGGAGGCTGGGCACACAGCCAGCCAGGTGCCTGCTGAGGGCGGCACTGTCTGCAGAGCCAGCCAACCCTAAGAGCACTGGTCTTGAAGGAATCCGGGAGTGCTCGGTGAACACTGAGCTCCCTGGGGGAAGGGAGTTGTGCAAGAGAACAGACTAAGAGAAGTCAAGTCCAGCCTCGGTCTGCAGATGGAACAGCCCAGGACAGGGAAGGGGGGGGGGGACATGGGAAGGGCCCTTTTCCTTTACCCTCCAGACTTCTGTGTCTAGTTTGACATTGGCTTTTTTTTTTTTTTTCCTGTACTGCATTCATTTTGCAACTATTTTGTTGCTGCTTTCTTTCTTGGGAAAGTTGGCAGGTAACAACCTGAACCCAGGAAAGGAAGTCTGTTGGAGCCAGAGATCTCCTAGGACCATCCACCAAAGATGGAAGGAAATTCATACCAAAGGGATGTCCCCAACGTCTACTGACATCTGTGATCTAAGTCTGAAGTCTCATGTCATGTCCTGTTACCACTAAGCTGCTAAAGCAGAAGGGAGCAGGGTTGGGGGGAGGGAAGGGAAGTAAGGACCAGGAGGAGGAAGGTTGCTTCAGAGAAGAGTTTAGAGGTGGAGATGCAGATAGAAGGCTATTGGCAAACTCCAGTGTCTCAAACGAATCTGCTTCTGGACTTCTTAGTTAGGAGGCAGGTTGTAAACATCTTCAGAACGCTCCTGAATTTCTAGGTTAATTAGCATAAGCTCTAAAATATGTGCCACTTATAGCAAGATGTCTCTCAAAAACAAAACTGAAAGCAAGCTAATGACAAATGAAACTACAATCTGAGTGTACGCCATATGCTGAGTGTTATAGGCCAGTTTCCAGAAAATCTCTCCAGAAAAAAAAGAACTCTGACCCCTTAGATCTAAGACATGAGAATTACAGAACTCAGATCCCTAGAACCAAAGTAACTTTAGAAGTCACGTGGTCCAAGTCTTGGATTTACATATATATACATATATATGTATATATATGTATATATATATTTTTTTTTTTTTCCTGTACGCGGGCCTCTCACTGTTGTGGCCTCTCCCGTTGCGGAGCACAGGCTCTGCACACGCAGGCTCAGCGGCCATGGCTCACGGGCCCAGCCGCTCCGCGGCATGTGGGATCTTCCCAGACCGGGGCACGAACCCTTGTCCCCTGCATCGGCAGGCGGACTCTCAACCACTCCGCCACCAGGGAAGCCCTACATATATATTTTTAATGCTTGTATTTAAAGAAAAACTGAGGCTCAAAGAAATTGAGTGAGTTGCCCAAGGTCACATAGCTGTGAGTTCCAGATCCAAGAGTAAATTCCTGATTTCCTATCCCCTGGAGCCCTTTTCATTAAAACACATGAAGGCTCTCCTCCCCACTCCCTCAAGCCAATGTAATGGGTAGGGTTTATGATATTAAGGAATAACGGAGAGAGAAGTTTAGAACAGGGTAGAGTTTCAGAGGTTACATGCCACTCCTTTTTACCTGTGAAATGAAGATAGTCTCAAAGAGGCTAAATGATCTGCTCAAAATTACTCAGGAATTAGTGACATAGCTGAGCCTGGAGCTTCTTGATCATTGTCCAGGGACCCTTCTTCTTCTCAAAGCTCCCTCCAGTGTCTGGTCGTATCTCAGGTAAAACACCACACCCAGAGAAGTGGCCTTAGGACACCTCCGATGCTTAGCAAGGGTTCAATTAAAACCACACCAGAGCTCCAGCCTTCACCAGGATGATACTTGTGTAATTTCCCAGGTTTACTGGACTGGTGGCCCCCCCAAAGATATATCCACATCAAATCTCTGGAACCTGTGAATGTCTGGAAAAAGGGTCTTTACAGATGTAATTAAGCTAAGGATCTTGAGAGGAGGGAATCATCCTGAGTGATCCAGGTGGATCTCAAATCCAATGACAAATGACCTTCTAAAAGAAAGGCAGAGGGGCATTTGACACAGAGAGGAGAGGACACAGAGGGGAAGGCTCTGTGGAGATGGAGACAAGGATGAGGGTTATGTAGCCACAGCCACTGGGAGCTGGAAGAGGCAAGGAAGGATCCTCCCCTAGCCTTTGGAGGGAGCACAGCCCCTGCCAGCACCTCAGTTTGGGACTTCTGGCCTCCAGAACTGTGAGACAATAAGTTTCTGCGGTTTTAAGCCACCACTGTTACAAGAGACACAGGGAACTAACAACACATTTATAATCTCTATGGATAAAATCAATCAGAAATATAACAAAAACCAATCAAAGATCACAGAATGGATAGGCAAACTGTGGTACATCCATACAATGGAATATTATTCAGCCTGAAAAAGGAAGGAACTACTGTCACATGCTACAACATGGATGAACCTTGAGGACATTATACTAAGTGAAATAAGCCCATCAATGGAAAACACAAATACTGTATGATTCCACCTATATGAGACACTCAGAGTAGTCAAATTCATAGAGACAGAAAGTAGAGTGGTCACTGCCAAGGACTGTGGGGAGAGGAGAATGGAGAGTTACTGTTTAGTGAGTACAGATTTCAAAGTCCTAAAGAGTTATGGAGATAGATGGTGGTGATGGCTGCACAACGTTAGGAACCTATGTAATACACTGAACTGTACACTTAAAAATGGTTAAGACGGTACCTTTTATGTTATGTGGATTTCACCATAATTTTAAAAACAGAACAAACAAACAAACCCCCAAAAGCAAGGATTACAGCATTTACAACAAATCCAGAATCATCGTGCTTTACCTACAGTGGGTCGAGAATAAAAAGCAGAGGGAGGAGGGCAGAGCTTTGTGTCGGGAACCCAGCCAGGCTGACTCACGAGCGGTCACAGGTCAGCTGCTCACTGTGCAGGCCATTTTTCTAGATCACACACCCATCTGAGGGGGATGGCACGCCCACTGGGTGGGTCTTGAATCTGCCCGGAACCCCACTGCAATCTGCTCCCAGAAGCCCCACCTCGGCGGGTCTGTGGGGAAAGCGTCCCAGGCTTCGTCCTCATCAGTGGCCCTCACAGAGGCCTGAAGCCAATTGGGTGAGGGGCCCTCGCAGCCCCTGCAAACACTGGACTACTCGGGCCTCTGTGTCTCCAAAACAGCATGTTCTTGCATCTAGCTTTACTGTAGAGATTCCGTCCTACAGCTGTTGAACTAAATCTGAAGATAATCAACACCCCTCACCAGCCCTTTTGCCTCCCCAACTCTTTTCGGGGGACATAGGCCCACATCTGGCCTGAGGAGACAGCTGCTTCCATCCACGCTATCTACAAATGTGGTGCTCAAGCTGGGGGCTGCGTTCACTGTCTTCCTGCCTCTCTTGCTATAGCTAAACATCTTGGAAATAGTTCTGGTGTTTTAGTTATTTGGTTATTATTGAATTAGAATCGACATACAATATTCTATTAGTTTTAGGAGTACAACATAGTGATTCGGTAGTTTTACACATGGTTCATCACAGTAAGTCTACATTCCATCTTGTTTTAAAATGAAATTTCCTAATTGCTCCCAACTCTACAGGTTTATTTCAGACCTGTGCAGCCCATCAATCTTGGGAAGCCAAGGAAATGCTGTAAGGCCCCACTCAGGGCTCCTTGCTCTGTGGAGGGACGAGGGGCACATTCAGAGGACAGGCAAGGACTACGGTACTCTGTGTCGTGGGATGAGACTGCTGGACTTTAAGCTACCCTCTGGATGGGTCACATGCATCTTCTCCAATAGCTTTCCCAGGGGTGTTGCCCAGCCCCGCAGTATCCTTGGGCTGGCAATAAAAGCCTTATTGGAAAGGCCATGAAAACTCCTCCTCGCCCCCCAGCTGTGTGTGTGTGTGTGTGGTGGTGGGCATCTACTTCTCAGGTGTCACTCCAGCTGGTGCCACCACTGTTTGGTGTCCAAAGCTCTCCTAACTGGCCTCTCTGTCTCCACCATTTTTTTAAAAAAAATTGAGGTGAAATTCACATAACATAAAATTAACCATTTTAAAGGGAACAATTCCGTGACATTTAGGACATTCACAAGGTTGTGCAACCACCATCTCTATCTAGTTCCAAAACATTTTCATCGCCCCAAGGGGGTACCAATAAGCAGCTACTCCCCATCCCCCATCCCTACCCCCAACTCTAGGCAACCACCAATCTGCTTTCTCTCTCTATGGATCGATCTCCTCTGGATATTTCACCTAAATGGAAGCATACAGTGTGTGGTCTTTCATGACCGGCTTCTACCACTTGGCATAATGTTCTCAAGGTTCATGCATGTTGTAGCCTGTGTCAGAACTCCTTCCTTTCAAAGGCTAAACGATATTCCATTGTCTGTATATACTACATTGTGTTTATCCATCCATCCATGGACTCGTGGGCTGTTTTCCCTTCTGCCTGGTGGGAGCAGAGCTGCCGTGAACATGGGGGCACACGCATGCATTTGAGGACACCCACCTATTCTTCACACAACAGTCTGATCCAGCCACATGACACTCTAGCCACAATCACTTCAACGCTCCGCACCACTCTCAGGGTAAAGCCAAACTCCTGAATGGGACTTTCGAGGTCCTACTCTCGGGCCCCTCCCATTCCTCCGGCATCATCTCTCTCAGCCGTGCTCCTGCCCAAATGACTTTTGTTCCTTGGGTATGCTGTGCTTGTGCTTGCCTCTGAGCCTCTGCCATTGCTGTTCCTTCCTCCTGAAACACCCTTCCCCTGAGTCAGAGGCCACTGCTCTGACAACACGCGCTTCCTTGTCTCCCAAATCCAATCAGCCGGACTAGGTCTCAGCGCAGAGCCGACGTCAGCCCCCCTCTGCACTTCACGGACAGGAAGGCATTGCAGAGCCTGCTGTGGGATTAGGAAGGCTACCCCGAACTTGGTGAAGTCCCACAGGAGCTGTCCAATGACACCTTGGGGACTCTCGGATTCAGTCCTGGGTCCCTGGAACATAGCCTGCTGGGAAGTTTGAATGAGGTGAAGTGGATTCGGTGCCCTGGTGTCTGCTGAAGCGATGTTGACAAGCTGTTCAGCTACCTTCCAAGGACTCCACCGGGCGTCCTGACTCACCTCTGCTCAGTGCACATTCTCCGCCCTGAGACGGGGGACGGGTGTGAGGCAATCTCTACTTTTTCCATGGGAGTGTGTTAACACCCCACAGGCCTATGAGAAGCCAGGCAGTGACTCTCTGACGTCTGGGCTCATGAGGCAGAAGCTGCTGGGGCTGCTGCTGAGAAAGCAGGAACCAAGCTCCCTGGTGCGAGGCCGTCACACCTGCACTTGACAGGCTTCGGCTCAGCCTGGACCACAGGGCGTTCTGGGTCACACAGGATGTGGTTTTCTAAGGGTGGGGAAGTCTACGCCCTCACCTCTAATGACTCTTTCTCCTCTTAGCTTCAACTTGGAGCCTCTGCTCCCTGAGTCTGTACACTCCCACGTGTACACACAAGAGCGCACATGTGTACACGCACACACGGACATGCAGGCACACATACGCACAGGTGTACCACCCACACACATGGCTCTAGCATGCTCTTCATTTCCTCTTTTCTAACTTCTAAAAAAAAAAAAAAGAACAGTTTAATATAACCTTTCCTACTACATAATTCCTAACAGGCTCTTTTTCATTCTTTTTTTCCCTCAAATTCCCCATCCTTCCAATTTCCACACGAGCACTCAGTAGGCACTGCCTGAGAAGACAGTACCACACAGTAGTTCTCTAAGCGATTCGTCACCTATAACTACTCTTTCCTCCACATGTGAGAAAAAGATGGAAAAAAATGGAAAAAGAGACCCCCGTGTATTTTCCAGGGCCTTGAGGAAGATGACGGTAGCTTTGAGGGAAGCCCCTCTGTCACTTACCTCCAGGACCTTGCCGGTGATAAACTGGTGGCAGGCTTCACATTTCACCCCGAAGAGCCCCTGGTAGTCCTTTTCGCAATACGGAGTGCCATCCCTGCAGGACAAAGAGCGTCAGCTCCCCGAGAAGGCCGAGGGCAGGAAGGACACCCAGACCCCCGCCCTCCTGCACAGAACGGTAGCAGAAGCTATTTCTCTCCCACCCAGCGCTCACATGTCTGGAGACCTGGTCAGACAGGGTCAAAGCCCACAAAACCAAATGATCCGGAGAGAACGCTGAGGTTCTCCAAGCCACGTGGAAATTACAGCCAAATGGTTGTGGCTGCCGATTCCTGGACTGCCTCAGACCTAACTAGCAAAAACCTGGAGTCTCTCTCTCTTGCAGCACCAGGCCAGATGGGCTTCAGCTGTGGTCCCAGGGTCCCTCTTCTTCATCCCCCACCAGCTCACTGACTCATATGCGTCCCAACAGCATGGAGACGCCATCCCCTTAGCCCTCAGGGGCCCTAGGGGTGGGTCCAGGGCCTCTCATTCAGCCTCCTGCAACTTCCTTCATCTCCCTCAGGACACAGTGAAAAATATCATGTTCTATGTGTGCCATCGTATGGAAGAGTTAAAACGTGCCACTTCAGACAGCCCAGTTACCTAGCGCTGCACAACCGTCAGCGTTAAAGGCCCAGCATTTCTCTCTTCTTACTTTGGCTGTGCATCAGAATCACTTGTGCAGTTTCTCCCTTTCTAATACTGGTGTTTGCTTCACCCCAGACCTACAGAATTGGATTTCTAGGGGGTGGGGCCTAAGCTACTTTTGTTTGTTTCACTATACTCGGGCGTTAAATTCATTAAAATTTTTTTTGAATAGGTGCTGGTTGGAGACCATTTTTTAAAGTGGTTAGGGGAAAATTTTCCCTCACTGTCACTGGACCCTCCCCCCCCGCTCCATGCTCATTCTTTCCTCCTTAATTTTTTTTTTTTTTTTTTTTTGGCCTGGTTGCCCGGCATGTGGAATCTTAATTCCCTGACCAGGGATCAAACCCCACGCCCAATGCAGTGGAAGTGCGGAGTCTGAACCACTGGACCACCGAGGAAGTCCCTCGTCCTTAATTTGAAAGGTAACCACTGTAACTAGTTT
The DNA here is from genome assembly GCF_002837175.3 of Physeter macrocephalus. Taxonomy (NCBI): domain Eukaryota; kingdom Metazoa; phylum Chordata; class Mammalia; order Artiodactyla; family Physeteridae; genus Physeter; species Physeter macrocephalus. The sequence goes on from NC_041233.1 coordinate 69,017,064, forward strand.
TTGCAGGTTACATTAAACAAAAAACAAAAACTTCACCTGCTCTATTATCTACACCAGCAGCTGACTCTAATGAACCTATTCCCTAGCGGTCCTAATGGGCTCTGTGCCTAGACCCTGAGTGTTTTTTTTTGGGGCGGGGGGGTGTCTACAAATATGTCTGAGACCTGGAAGGAGGGTAAAGGTTTGTTAGTTCCAAATAGGAAAAAAAAAATTAGCAAAAGTAAAATTACTAAATGCTTAATTGGTTACAGCATACAGCCTACCGTTATGTCAGCTTCACTGTTACATTAGGCAATGATGAGTATTTCATTAAACTTATAGTAGGCAACAACAGAAGAGTAAAGTTCTCTTCAAAAGTTTTATAGCAAGAAGTTCATATTGATTGTGGGATGTGAGTGTCTTTCATTATGTCTGATGCGATGGGGTGGAGTGCCGGAGAGCGGGGCCTGCCGAGGGCCCAAGACGGCCCCATCCCTGCTGAAAGGATAAACGCCCCAGGCCCCAGTCTTACTTGCTGATGTACTCCCCGGTGAGGACCTTCCCGCAGGCCTTGCATTTAAAGCAACCCAAGTGCCACTGCTTTTCCAGAGCCAGGAGCGCCTGCCCGTTCTTGATATCTCGTCCACAGCCAGCACAATCTGGAAAAAAGCAGCCACCGGTGGTTACTCCACGTTTGTTTTGCTAAATCCAAGCATGCAGGCCTGCTCTGAACCCCAGTGTGCACCCATCACACACTCAATAAATATTTACTTAAGCACAATTTCATTCTGCGTTCTCTCCCTGCACGAAACCTTCCCCAGCGGACTCGCAGGCCCCATCCTCACACAGGATGGGAACGTCATAAACTTCCGTGGATCCAGGGGCATGGATGTCCTTCATCAGTTTATTTCCTTGGCGGTGATTTAAATACCCTCTGAGCTCCAGCTGGCCCAGAGAATATTTAATTATACTGTCTTGGCTGTGATTTTAAGAAAGCTCTCATCGGCCTTTATTGAGGGCACATGTGAGTAGCTAAGCACCCCATGCTGGATGCCTCTCTAACACTATGTATGGGACTCTTGGAAGGCTGCCCGTAAGTCTCATTTTTGTAAACAGGACTCTACTTCCCTATCAGCCTAAACCAGACTTTCGAAGATTTGTGATCATCAATTCAATGGCTTTTAATTCCTTAGCTTTCAATTCTCCGTGACAGGCTCCTGTGAAGCAGATAGAGGAGAAAGTGTTTCTTCATGGTAAAGAGTGTGGGCCCTGGAATGAGACGACCTGGTTCTGAACCCCAGCTCATGTTGGCTAGACACGTGACCCAGGTTGGTTCTCCCCTTTTCTAAGTCTTGGTTTCTTCATAAGAAAGCCAGGATGCTATTAGTGCCTGTCTCAAGTTCTCTGATGAGGAATCCATGAAATAAAGGACTTAGAGCTCTATAAACATTTGCTATTATTACAATTGCCCTTACTCTGATTATTAAAAACATAGTTTTTAGGGAAATGGAATATTTAAGAGAACCCAGAAGAATGTACAGGCGTACCCCATTTTATTGTGTTTCACTTTATTGTGCTTCAGATATAATGCAAATTGAAGGTTTGTGGCAACCTTACCTCAATCAAGTCTATTGGCGCCACCTTTTCAAAGACATTTGCTCACTTCGTGTCTCTGTGTCATTTTGGTAATTCTCCCAATTTTTCAAACTTTTTCATTATTATTATGTTTGTTATGGTGATCTGTGACCAGTGATCTTTGATATTCCTGCTAAGTCTCACGGAAGGCTCAGATGATGGTTAGCATTTTTCAGCAATAAGGTATTTTCTAATCCAGGTGTGTTCATTGCTTTTTTACACATAATGTTTTGCACACGTAATAGACTACAGAATGGTGTAAATATAACTTCCATATGCACTGGGGAACCAAAAAAATTCATGTGACTCATTTTATTGCTGTATTTGCTTTATTGTGGTGGTCTAGAACTGATATCACCGAATAGGCAGTATCTCCGAGGTCTGCCTGTAAATTGGTACACCCTTACTGTGAAGCAATTTCTGTAAAATCAACATACCTGAGAAAGTGAAAGAAAGCACTGTTGGCACGTTGCTCATGATGTCCCCAACTGATCATAAAAAACACTCATGGAATAAAGAAATGTGCAGACAAGGCCTCTCGGTACACAAAATGATTACACACCCCCCTTTTCTGACCACATCTGTGACTGCTGCTCCTGTGACATTTCTAGCCTAACTTGAGTTCTCTCTCCTTCTAGGAAAAACTTCCCTAACAGTACCCAGCACAAGCCCAAATCCTATAAAAAGTTCCTCTAAATGTCATCCAGTGATAGCTCACAATTCTTCTCGTCTTCTCCCTTACTGTGGTTTGTTAAATACACTTGACTTTTTTTTTATTGACTACAGGTGTGCTTCTGGTGACCTCTGGTCAGTGGGTATTTACATAACCTTTATATTCAGCAATTTCATGTCTAAGATTTTATTCTACAAATAAATTTGCAAAAGAATGTGCATGTGAGTGTATGTGTATGTCTATCCCTTGAAGAATATATATTCATCCTCTACCGCATTTTTGGAACAATAAAACTGAAAATAGCCTATGTGGACATTAATGAGAAACTGGTTACATCGATTACAGTATGGTCAATAATGGAATACTACATACCATTGAAACGAATGAGGTAGATTTGTGTGCTGACATGGAAAGATGTCCAAAATAGATTGAGTAAAAAAAAAAAGCAAGCTGTAAAACAGTATGCGTAACGTAAGCTCATATTTTTTTAATCACGAGAATGTAAAATACTGCTGAGCAAAATAGTTATAAAGTTAAAAGTATATCTGCTATACGAGTTATGAATATTGCAGATTAGAATTTCTTTAAGTATAACCCATTATAAGCTGAGTGTGTATTATATGGTCACAAAGCGTTACATATTTTTTTAAAAGCTGGGGTTTATACGATTCTCAGCAACTCACCAAAAATCTTTCAAAGGGGACCACTCATCTGGCAGTTTACTACAAAGATAAAAATGGAAGGCCATGATATTTGCTCACAAATACAATTTTTAAAGGTCAGGAGCACAATATGGATTTAAGATGAATTGGCAGGTTTTAATCCAAGTGAACTGAAAATTTTCTTCATTCTTCTGATTAGATGATGTCCACTAGGTGGCAATAAGGATTTAAAATAATACGGAAGATGCTGGTTGATAGAATTTTTAAAGCAGAAAATAAACTTTAGAGATGGGTTTTCAATGCTACAACTGAAGAGAGTCAGGCTCAAGAAGGTCGGTGGAGCTGTTTGGTATCTCCCCTGCACAGCACTGAGGTTGAGGGAGATCAAAGGTGCGGGGACGGCGAGGGGGCTGGCTTTAGGATTAGAAAGACTTGGGCACTAACTCGGAAAAGTTATTCTCTCTAACCCCTCATTTCTTCATCTGGGAAATGCTGACCCCTTCTCAGGTTGCTGCGCGGAAGAAGAGAAACTGCGTCGTGACGGGCTTCGTATAACACTTAGAATGCTTAGTGCCTGTTGGGTGCCCCACATGGCTCCCCTTTCCTTGGTAGGGGCCGATGGGACTAGAAACCAGGTTTCTTGATTCTGTCTTGCTGTTTTTATAAGCACATTAATGCCCAGATACCCCAGAGCTCTGACAGCAGCTGAGACAATTTGAGTGCAATAATGACCTCTCTGATCATGCTGCACCGAGGGCTTTGGTGAACCAGGCATCGTGTGAGCGTTTTATAGACATGGCATATACTCTTCAGTAGTTGTTTTTCACCATCTTTATTATTCCTCAGAGTCATGGAGTCAAAGTGCCTTGCAGTCTGGAAGCCTCTGACCTCACAGGTGGTGTCCTGAACCTCTCAGATCCTCCATGCCCTGCAGTGTTCCACGGAGGGCACACGTTCTACAACTGATCTTGATTGTGTTTCATGAAGAAGCATTCACTGAGTGTGACCACCTAGAGCCAGCCAGCTGGTGAAACTGGGCTGGAAGTAGAGGCTGGGGATGAGGCTCCTTCATCCCAAACCTTAAGACATAAATCAAGCAAATCAACAAAGATGGCCTCCTGGAAAGTAGGATACTGGCCCAGCTGATTCAAAGTATCCCAGTGTATTCCAGAGAGGTTACCCATTCATTCCTTTCTGGACAAAACTTTATACTCTCCTTAAGCCTGATGTCACGCTGGGGAAAGTGGAAAAGATGCTGAGATAAAAAGGTTTGTGCTGATGGTTTGTGTCTCCTATGCTCATTCCAACTAAGCCCTTTTATAAAGCACAAAATGTCCTCGTCTCTATCTTCATGTTTTTCAGCTGTTGAGAAAATTGTTTCCACATCACTGAAGCAGCTGCTGATAAATATAGAAAGCTGGCGATTGGCACTGGAATTACTGCCAAAGTCAGAAATAGGTGAATATGGAGCAGCATCAAGGAAATCAAACCCTCTAGCAACTCGCTGGTCTTCTATCAGGGATGCACAACCACCAAATGTGGAAACAGAAGCAAACTACAACAGCCTTAAACACTCTGCCCCCAAGCCTTTCATTCTCGGCACCAGGAGCCAAGAGAAAAGCAGGGATTTGGCTACTTATGTCCAAGTTAAACTAATATCCATGTACACACCTGGTTCCATATTTATATCATTTTGTTCAAAGTTAATAAATATCCTTGAGAATAGGGATCCTGTCTGTCTCCTTTAACCTCTCTCTCTCTCTTTTTTTTTTTTTTCTTTTTTGGCATAGGGCCATGGACACCTGGGCTTCAAAAGTACTTAAGCTGAAGAAGGTGACAAATGGCTCTCTGGAAGGAAACCTGTGTTCTCATGATGCTAAGAAAGATGTCATCACTTGGGCTGCCTTTAAGGTCCTGTCAGCCTGGATACCTATGTTCTTTTTAAGAACGATTTCTGCCTTCCTAGAATTTCCCATTTGGGAAGGGTAAGAGCCAAAAAGATGGCTTACTCTGTGAAGATGATTTTCTGGAACCGAAGGCTGAGGAATGGAGCTACAGAAAAGGGAACTTCGTGGTAACTGAATTCCCAATCATCCCCGCCTTCCCAGGCTTCTGTCATGCCTAGAACCATCAGTGGAGGTGGAAGCTGCCATTCACAGTAGCCACCCATCTGCCACCAAAGCTTCTAGAATACGGAATGGGACTTTTCCTAGTGTCTTGAAATTTGGGGCTATGTATCATCTTAGAGGTGAAAACAATGATGATAAATTTTCTGTCTTCCAGAGCAGGTTGCTAGGAGTATCCTTGCCGGATTTACCAAAAGAGAGTAGAATCTACCTGATGACTCCCAACCCCTACTGCCTCCCTCCCTCCCTCTGAAATCAGAAATTCACAAAGGCATAGAGGAGATTGGGCAGGGAGCTGCCCACACAGCAGGAATGGGGTGTTCTCTCCCCTCTGCTGTGAGAGGGGTTAGAGGGCCCCGGGAGACGGGGGGACCAGCCTTCCGCTCCCCACCTAGATGTTTACTGAGTGGGGACGCTCAGGCCCTGGTGCTCCTGTGGATCCATGAGAAGCTTGATGTTAGAGTTCTTGGGACAAATTGACTGGACTGTCCTGGAGCTTGGTAGCGTTCATGAACAAAAAGTCTGGAGCCTACTAAGTCTGGAAGATTTGGAAGGCAGGAAGCCGGCTGGAGCCCCTCCTCTTGATGGCAGGCTAAGGAGAAGACAGAAGCAGGAGAGGTGTGCATGGCCACCACTTGGCTCACTGGGGATGCACTTGTGTCCTGTGGCTGGTACCCACGCCCAAGCATCTTGAATGAACCCACCTGAGAAAGCTGCCTGCCAGACATTAGTAAGAGGTTATGAGGAGCAGGACCTGAGGCTGGGGAGGATGGAGGGGGTTGTTGAAACAGGTCAGCCAGAAATTGCACACTTTTGTCAAGGAACTCAAAATGGGTCCTATTAAAAATTCTCCCTAGGGCTTCCCTGGTGGCGCAGTGGTTGAGAGTCCGCCTGCCGATGCAGGGGACACGGGTTCGTGCCCCGGTCTGGGAAGATCCCACATGCCGCGGAGCGGCTGGGCCCGTGAGCCA
>NC_041233.1:69023119-69036784 GCF_002837175.3 Physeter macrocephalus
CGGAGCGGCTGGGCCCGTGAGCCATGGCCGCTGAGCCTGCGCGTCCGGAGCCTGTGCTCCGCAACGGGAGAGGCCACAACAGTGACAGGCCCGCGTAACGCAAAAAAAAAAAAAAAAAAAAAAAATTCTCCCTAGAGTTAGCTGAAAGACAACAGTTATAACAACTTGTCCTCTGTACCTCTAATCCCCCTCCCCTCTGCCCGGACTCCCAAGGATCCACAAGCAGGACAGGAAGGACTAAAGAAGTAGAAGAGGCTGTGCCCCCTCCTCATTGCAGCTTTCCTATTTGGGTCTGGCCTGAGCTGGGAAAAGGGTGCAGCTCTGATGTGGATATGAGAATAAAGTTTTCGACTATACTGGACTTTTAAGAGCTGAAAGTGACCAGAAAGCTATGGGATCTGCCTAAGATGTTATTAAGGGTGAGAAAGGGAGCTCTGATAGAGGATAATAAAGGTAGCAACAGAAAAACATAAGACTACTGTTTCGTCCCACTAGCGTTCTGGCCCATTCTATACGTTGACTGTACAACTCATAGGGATTCAGGACTTCAGGGGCAAAGAGACCTGGGGTCAAATTCCAGCTCTGACACGGAACCAAGGGACCTTGGGCAAGCTAGGTAACACTGGGCTTCAGTTTCTTCATTTGTAAAACGGGCAGATTAACAATACCTACCTTCTGGGGCTGTCATGAGAGTGGAGAGAACATGTGTGTAGTAAACCCCCAGCAGAGTGTCGGGCACGTGGTAAACAATCAATGTCTGTCCTCACACCTGCAATAATCTCAGAAAACCTACATTTCATCTTCCCCTTAACAAACAACCAAGACCCACTGTGAGCTTCTGGAAAAGGCATTTTGGTTTCTCTGGTTCCACAACCATCATCGTCCTATTAACATTATTATTGTTGTTGTTATTATTCACCCTTTAACTTTTAAAAGATCTTGCATACCTTATCTCAGTCCTCCCTTAGGGCTCCTGCTAACCTGGAGGGATAGCGATTATCCACACAAAGTTCCAGAAGGCCTTTGAAGATTTTGGGTGTGAAAGTTTCATTTTGCACACAGGACAGTAAGGCCTAGGGTGGGCGCAAGCTTTGCACAAGGTCACACAGATAAACAGCTCTCCATTAACTGCAGAGTGGAAATCTACTGTTCTCAAATGCACTTGAACATGAACCCAGGCCTTTACAGGGCTTTTCTGGGTTTAAAGCGCCAACCATGCATTTGTTCCCCTGGTCATTGCCTCTTCTGCTGTCAATGAGCAAAAACAGCCATCATGGGGCTGCAGCATGAGGTTCACTTGTGGGTACAGAGAATTATCGTGAAAATAATATAACTCATAGGAGGGACTAGAGAGAGACTTCACTCATTTAATCGATGCTTGCTGAGATAGAGATGTTAGAAAATGTCCAAAGAGATTTTAAGTCAATTCAGAGTATTTGCTTCCTTTACTGTAAAGTTTTAAAAATTAAGAATAAAAATATCAAGTTTCAGTATTGATACTGTTGCCCATATAAGTTCCAGAAAATTCAAGCTTCCCCTGGAATCCCTCTTTAAAAATGAGAATAAAAAAAGAAACTCTAGTTGTCATCAACCAAGATTAGCACATAAGTTCATGGCAATTCATGTGGATGAAAAATAGACACAAAATCATTTCCGATATAGGGTTTTTTGTTTGTTTGTTTCTGTTTCAAGACACTTCACTTACTATATACTGTTGAGTCTTTCACACTGAACTCATAACCAACAGCACTATAACTCATACCTGAAGGAAGCTTTTGTTGCACACATATTTTCTCCATAAGACACCTCACCGCCTTCTGGGAACGAACAGTAGCCAGCACTTCATCACTATGTTTGGGGCATTTTAAGCAGTGAAATCAGCAACAAAAAGCACAAAAATATCATATGACCCAGCAATTCCACTCCTGGGCATATATCCAAAAGAACTGAAAGCAGGGACTGGAACAGATATTTGTACACCCATGTTTGTAGCAGCACCATTCACAATAGCCAAAAGGTGGAAAAAACCTGAGTCCATCAACAGATGAATGGACAAAGTGTGGTGTGTGTATATATACAATGGAATATTATACAGCCACAAAAAGGAATGAGATTCTGACACATGCCACAACATGGCTGAACCCCGAAGACATTGTGCCCAGTGAAATAAGCCAGACACAGAAGGACAAACACCACATGATTCCACTTATATAAAGTAATTAGAGTGGTCAAATTCATAGAGATGAAAAGTAGTACAAAAGTTACCAGGGGCTGGGGGGGAGGGCAGAAGGGGGAGTTTGTGTTTAATGGGTATGGAGTTTCTGTTGGGAATGACAAAACGGTTTGAGATGTAGAGAGTGGTGATGGTTACACAATATTGCGAACGTATTTACTGCCCCTGAATTGTGTACTTACGAATGGTTAAAACAATAAATATTATGTTATAAAATCTTACCACAATTTTAAAAAGCAAAAAAATACAAAAAAATGCTGCCCTAAATAGACCTCGAAGAGGGCACATATTTACAGTATAAGAGCTGAAAGAAGAAGGCAGAGTGTCCCCATGTTCCAGGTCGGCTAGGAGCAGGTGAAGTCGGCTACCCACATTTTTCACAGTCTGCGCTTGTCTGTGAATGACCAGAAAAGCGTGGGAGTATTCTTTTTTTTTTAATTTTAGAATTTTATTTATTTTTTTATACAGCAGGTTCTTATTAGTTATCCATTTTATACATATTAGTGTATATATGTCAATCCCAATCTCCCAATTCATCCCACCACCATCACCACCCCCCGCCACTTTCCCCTCTTGGTGTCCATACATTTGTTCTCTGCATCTGTGTCTCTATTTCTGCCCTGCAAACCGGTTCATCTGTACCATTTTTCTAGGTTCCACATATATGTATTAATATACGATATTTGATTTTCTCTTTCTGACTTACTTTACTCTGTATGACAGTCTCTAGACCATCCACGTCTCTACAAATGACCCAATTTCGTTCCTTTTTTATGGCTGAGTCATACTCCATCGTATATATGGGCCACATCTTCTTTATCCACTCGTCTGTCGATGGGCATTTAGGTTGCTTCCATGACCTGGCTATTGTAAATAGAGCTGCAATGAACATTGGGGTGCATGTGTCTTTTTGAATTATGGTTTTCTCTGGGTATATGCCCTGTAGTGGGATTGCTGGGTCAGCACGGGAGTATTCGTTTTGGTGTTACAAAGAAATTTTAGCGAGTAGGCAAATTGGCAAACACAGAATCTGCAAATAACAGGGATGGACTGTATTTCAAGAATGAAGGAGGAGGCAGAGAGCAATGTCTGGAGACACAGAGAGGAATCCCAGTGGCGGCAAGACAGTTAGGCAGAGACCAAATCCCCCACCCCCATCTTCTCTCCATCTCCCCAGCACTGTCTTTAAAGCCCAGCTTTCTCTTTTTTGTCCCCTATGCAGAGTGATGTCTCTCATTGCAGGGAGAGGTCTCCCTGTCTTTGGGCATCTTAGGGGCAGGAGGCAAAGATGGATCAACCATACTGGGAGGGCCAGAGCAGGGCTCGCTGGGGAGGGGGCTGCAGAGGAGATCAAGGAATTGATGGATGGGGAGAGAGCCACTGTTTCTGTTCTGACTGAATCAAAATGAATGAACTGGGCTTCCCTGGTGGCACAGTGCTTAAGAATCCACCTGCCAAGGCAGGGGACACTGGTTCGAGCCCTGGTCTGGGAAGATGCCACATGCCACAGAACAACTAAGCCCGTGAGCCACAACTACTGAGCCTGCGCTCTAGAGCCCACGAGCCACAACTACCGAGCCCATGTGCCACAACTACTGAAGCCCACGCGCCTACAGCCCGTGCTCTGCAAGAGAAACCACTGCAATGAGAAGCCTGCACGCCGCAATGAAGAGTAGCCCCTGTTCACCACTAGAGAAAACCCACGCGCAGCAATGAAGACCCAATGCAGCCATAGATAAATAAATTTATATTTAAAAAATGAATGGACTAATTCTTTCCTCTTAGCATATATTTCTACCAACTCTCTTCCCAGCTCCTTCTCTTTTTCCCAAGCAGATTCTGGGCCACAGGTGACCTCTCTATCCATCTGAATCCAGGAATTGGATGACAGGAGGAACCCTCAGGAACTCCCGCTCCCCGAGCTGCCCCTGGGTGGACTCTGCCTTCTGGGTTTCCATCCAGCCCTGGGATGAATCAGGTCAGAAGAACAGAGGGCAAGGAATCCACATGGCCCAAATGGGATCCAGAACCAGAAGCTGTCCTTGCTTTCCTGCTTGCAAATTAAAAAATAATAACCGAGCAGTCGGAAAGAGAGAAAACGAACATTCAACATTCCCCGTAGCCCCTGGGTAATTCATTTTTGCTGGGTGTTTTGTTGTTGTTAATTGAAATCTATTATGGATGCATGTTATATATACCTTTTGCATGTTGAACGTACACCTTCTTAGAAAGGAACAATGTGTCTGAGACGTCACTCCACGTCAAAAACCGCACATCATTAGCCATCAACTTTGAGCTTTTCTCATTCTAGCCTAGGAGATGTGGCAGAAGGAAAGAAAAAAATTTTTTAAAGCCTAACAAGATCTGTCCCAGACACACCTATTTCAGCAGAAAGAAGACACACCAGGCAAACAAAGCAAAAAATACACTGAAAACAGACATAGGTTGTTATTAATAGAAAGTAGAATAAGATTTTGGAGACCCTATAAAATATTCAAGTGGTGTCCTTTTAATAGACTGTTAACTAGAGGCACTTTATCCCTGGCCAGGAGTCAATCTAAGGAGCTTTAAGGAAAACAAACAAACAAAACCCCCCGATTTAAGTTCCAGGGTTTGGCTAACGTGAATCCTGAATTTAATGACATCATATCTTGTCATTCAATGTCTCCCACAGGGTGTGGATTTCCCATGACCTTGTGTAATAAAATGGTGAATGCAGACTACCAGGGAACAGCTGTTCTACCCCAAAAGAGAGAAAGCAGAGACAAGAGAAGTGTGACCTGAACATGGGTCAGATTCTGTGAGGTCAACAAGCTGCCTCTGACACACGCTTTCAACACGTCTGATCAGCCTCTGGCACACGGATTCCTTCGTGGGAATAACCGTGGGAGGCACGTAGCGGCTGCCCACCCTAGACAGGACAGATGCTTTCAGTTTGCTAAGGTTCGCATCCCTCCCTAGGGTCTAAATGTCCACTGCCACGTGTTTTCACGCTTGAACTGAGCATATGCACCTATGTGTTACCAGCCTGGCCCTTTTTTTGTAGGCCCTTGGATTTGTAACCCATCAATTTAAAAAAATCCAGACATTCCCTATGCTATTTTTAAAAATAAGACTTGGCTTACAGTTTTAACATCATTAAGGTATAAGGGGGTTTGGGGTTTGGGTATTTGAAAACCCTTCCTTGACTAAAAAGGCCACATCGTTTAGTAATGATAAGAGCGTCCATCTAGCAAGTGTACACCGTTGAATGTCTGATCTTCACCTGTGCTGCTCAGTGATGTCAAGTTCCAACCAGACATCTGAGTTGACGACTATTGACTGACCACAATCCGTGTCGAGTTACTGACATGAGCCTACACTTTTCTTTTCTAGCATATGTCACAGCAAATTCCATGGGTGTGAGATCACCAAAAGAAAGGACAGATAGAGGGCAAAATGCAAACGTGTTAGGCTAAGCACTTTTCAAGAATTAGTTTTTTTTTTTGTTTTTTTTTTTTGTGGTATGCGGGCCTCCCTCTGTTGTGGCCTCTCCCGTTGCGGAGCACAGGCTCCGGACGCGCAGGCCCAGCGGCCATGGCTCACCGGCCCAGCCGCTCCGCGGCATGTGGGATCCTCCCAGACCGGGGCGCGAACCCGGTTTCCCTGCATCGGCAGGCGGACGCGCAACCACTGCGCCACCAGAGAAGCCCAAGAATTAGTTTTTTAAGTACTTTTTAACTTCCGAAATTCTACGCTGCCATTCGCCAAAAAGCAATACATAGGGTCACGAGTCAAACACCAGTTGGGGCTGAGGGGAATTGGAACATTCATATTTATTTATATTCAAATACATAGAGAGGTGCAGTGCATTTGCCATCTTACGGCTCTCAATAATTTATATCTCAAATTCACTAAAAATGATGCAGAATTATTTTAAAAGGTTATGGGCTGCCTGAATATGTAATCTTGAAGCAGACTTTGCACGATCACCCATGTCCTTGCCTAGGTTAGCTGCTCCCTTTGCTATCTTGATGGCCATGATGGAAACATCACAAGCCAGAGCAGCCTCTGACCTGCTATTTTAGGTGAAGGTTCTTGTTGTCTTGGGAAAATAATACTGCACAACAAACAAGTTTGCATGGGCCATAGCAGCAGCAGATTATCAGCCTCATCAGGAAAGCTGCAGGCAGGACCAGGAACAGTCATCTTCTGAGCCCTCTATAATCTAATATTTGGCAATCAATCCCATCTTTCCTTCTTTTAAAGTGTGTATCATATATACTTATAGCTTTGGTCATAATTTTTATAAATACAGACCATTTACACATTTGAAACTTCCAATTCTAACCCCTAAGCCAGCGCTCACAGAATTCCGATAGGAGTATTACGAATTCTCAAGGTCAAGAAGCCCCCTCCTTTAATTAGCATTGGGTGTGTTTTTTCTCATACTTATGACCAGGATCTGAATAGGAAATTTTATTAAAAGGAGCCAGATTGTTTGCCTTTCCTCTCCATTAATTGGTTATGAATCTATTAAGCAGGAATTGAATGGAAGGAATTCTGACACATGCTACGACATGGATGAGCCTTGAAAACATTATGCTAAGTGGAAGAAGCCAGAAACAAAAGGCCACACTTGTATGATGCCATTTATGTGAAATGTCCAAAAGAGTGAATATACAGAAACAGAAAGCAGATTGGTAGTTCCTAGGGGCTGGGAGAAGGGGTGAGCTGGGAGTAACTGTTTAATGGGTACAGAGGTTTCTTTTGGGGTGATGAAAATGTTTTGGAAATAGAAGTGGTGGTTGGACAATGTTGTGAATGTACTTAAACATTCACTTTAAAATGGTTAGTTTTATGTTATGTGAATTTCAGTCAAAAAAACCTGTACCAAGAAGGTTTGCCCTTATACTGATTTCCTTAATTAAGTTGTAAACTTTAACCTGGTGAGGAGTTTCATGATAAATCTTTAACTGGCTATGGTCACCTAGCAAACCGGGCTCTTGCCAAAGAGGAAATCATACTTGAGTTTTACGTCAGTTTCTCAGATCCAGTACTCATTAGCCAACATCAGCTCATTGACTCTATTCCAAAGATAGAAAGAAGAAAAGAAAGAGCAGAATGTCAGTTTCAGTACTTTCCTCATGTGACCAGTCACTTAATACATACACAACTGAAGGTCACAGCAAGGCAAACTGCAGTGAGACTTCAGTCTGGAATGGGCCTTTTATTTATTTATTTACTTATTTTTTTGTTTGTTTTTTTATAAATTTATTTTTATTCATATTATTTATTTTTGGCTGCGTTGGGTCTTCGTTGCCGCGCACGGGCTTTCTCTAGTTGTGGTGAGCGGGGGCTACTCTTCGTTGCGGTACGTGGGCTTCTCATTGCGGTGGCTTCTCTTGTTGCAGAGCATGGGCTCTAGGCGTGTGGGCTTCAGTAGTTGTGGCACACGGGCTCAGTAGTTGTGGCTCGCAGGCTCTAGAGCACAGGCTCAGTAGTTGTGGCGCACGGGCTTAGTTGCTCCACAGCATGTGGGATCCTCCCGGACCAGGGCTCGAGCCCATGTCCCCTGCATTGGCAGGTGGATGCTTAACCACTGCACCACCAGGGAAGTCCCTTTTTTTTTATTTTTTAAATTTAACATTATTTTTATTTTTGATGTGCTTTGGTTTTAAATAGGTAATACATACACCTAGTTAAACTTTTTTTTTTTTCATGTAGTAAAAATAATTCCTTTCCTTCCCTATCTCCCTGCTACTGCTCCCTTTCTTCTGGAGATAAGCCCTAAGAGTAATTTCTCAGTATCCCTCTGAGGACAGCCTATAGGAATATACAGCTATAGAGATACACAGCAGTCCTTTGAACAGCTAAATCTTTACTGCTGCTGAAAAATTAAACTGGGGAATAACCACTCTTCCAATCATTAAAATTCTAGTTTTACTGATAAGTTGTCAGAAGGTGTGGGTCTTATTACATAAAAGACGTATCTAGTGTAATGAAAACAGCAAATAACAAAATACCATTAACTTGCCAACCACGGAAACATTTTTTTGTACCCATTTTCCCTTTTTGTACCTTAGTTGGGCCCATTCCCTATAAGGCGGGAACTTTTCTTCCTTTCTTGCAACCGAGATAATCCAGGTTCTGGTTAAGTGAAAAGATATGTCACTCTGGGATCTTTATGTCTGACTCATAATTGTAACAGGTTTCAGTCTGAAAAATCTAAATATTAATGTTCCTTTTTGCGACATACCTTGTCCTCCTGCAATGAATCTTTGGCTACTATGTCAATTCCAAACTCTCTCAACAGTCTCATCCATACCCAGTAGAGCAATATTGGAAACTGCCATGTCAGGTTAGACCCTGTCCTTCCAGGCCAGGGGCTGGCACCCTAAGTGCCCAGAGAGGTGAGGCCTCTCTAACCTCACACTCAGTTGGGAAATACATTCCCTGACACTTCTACTGAAAAAAAAAAAAAAAACCAAAAACCAAAAAAACCTTGTGATGCTGTCATCAGCCAAATTATCTAAAGCCATAGTTCCTTCCCCTTTTATTAAATAAGAGGAAAGACTTGTAAATAAGATGAGAAAATGAACGTTTAAACATGCCAATACACCTTGCCCTCATGCACCCAAGCTGTACTATGTAATTTTACAAAACCACAAAAGCCATTGTCACCATCGTCATTCAAGTAGCATTCAGAACTCAACATTCCAGACCTGGGAGCTGAGATTTATTACCTGAAAGGCTCTCCTGGGATGGCATCAATTTACCCACTAAATGGACATTCATGTACTTGCTGTGTGCACAGTGCTATTCTTAGGGAAAAAAAAAAAGAGAGCTTGTCATTAGGTAGCTCATAGTCTGGTTGGAGAGAAAAAGATGCAAAGAGCTAGGGGAGCTTTGTGGTAATAACTGTCATAACAGAAATGCAAAGCACAGCTTTGGCTGGGACACCTGTGAGCTGGCCCTGTAGCCAGGGAGCCTAAGCAAATTCAAAGCTTTCAATCTTTTGTGTGACACTCAAAAGAACAAATGATGTTTGATGAGAAGACACATGACCAAAATGCTATGGGAAGAATTTATGCGAAGTTGTACGTGTGTCTATAGCACTTAGAGCAAAATCCAGAAGCATGTCCACCAAAATGTTAATAGAGGTAATCTCATTGTGATGGGATTTCGGGTGATTTTCATCTCCTTCTTTGTACTTTTCTGCAAAATTTGTATTGTTTTACAATGAACACTTAAACCCATTTAAAAAGAGAAGATTGTTATTAGCTCTGTTTATAAAGATAAAGATGGCTTTGATTCAATTTCTGGAATGTTTATCTAGGGCTTTATGTGCTAGACCTTGTATAAGAGAGAAAGACAGCAGGGTCCTTATCTTTAATGAGTTCATTAACTTGGTAGTGGAGGTGGGCACACATTTAAACAATTAAAATGCAACACATTATGTACCAATGTTGGTTTTTTAATTGTGACAAATGTATCACCGTAATACATGATGTTAACTGTGCAGTAAAGAATTTGGCTGGTGCCAGGAACACAGTAGGTGCTCAAAGAAATGCTCATTGAATGAATGAATGACATCCATATCTTTCTTTGACATAGTCCTTTCATTCATCTTCCTCACCTTTTCTCACAGCCATTACCTGTACCCACAACCAATGGTCTCCCCAGCTCTGATCACTGATGTCCAATCACTGATTTTGCACACCACTATTGCCATTACCACCTCAATCTTTCTAGAACATTGTTTTCATCTGGTTGTCCTCCAGGTTAAGCCAAGCTCCGCATTGCCAAACTCCTCAAAGCCTCCAGAGACCTGGCACCCTTGCTCTAACTTCCCAGCTTTTCTTCTCAGGACGTGGAAGAACAAAAGCCTTTGTTCTTTTTGGGTTCCCCCGTGCTGTTTTTACAAGTACCCTCCCCAGATTTAGACTGTCCTCCCATGTAGTAGTATCTTATTTAATTCCCATAACAACCCTGAGGAGTAGCTATTTTCTGATTTTCACATGACAGCATGAAGACGTATCTAGTGAAATGAAAACAGCAAATAACAAAATACCATTAACTTGTCCATGACTTCATGGCTAGGAAGAAGCAGGACCAGGAGTCAAACCCAAGCACTCTGAGACGTAGAGCCCACATTTGAAACCGGTACGCTACGCTCTCTTCTTCTGTTCCTTTCTGATTCTAAATTATCTCTAGGCTCAAGTTCTAGTCTCGTAACTTCCTTGAAGAACAATGGTTAACATTTGGATGAGCTTATTAGGTATCATGAATCTTTTAAGTACTTTACTTATATGATCCCCACAACAACCCAATGAGAAAGGAACTATTACTGTTTCCCATTTTATAGGCAAAGAAACGCCGGCAGAGATTGAGTTCTCAAGGCCACACAGCCTGTATGTGGTAGAACTGGAATAAAAACCAGCCATCAACCTGTCCAGAACCCACACTCTTCAGCAGAGGCCCGCCAAGCCTCCTCTGCCATCCTATCCTGCTGGAAGAAAGTGTCTCAGGAAGGTGGGGCTGATCTGTTCTGAAGACCTTGCCGCAAAACCCATCACCGTGAGTCAAAACCCAACAATCCATGGGTTGTATGTGTGCACGTGTTCCTGCCTTCACTGGTTTTTACCTATTGGTGGAAAATATCAAATGAACAGAAAAGACAGCCACCATGAACGGTAGAGTGAAAAAAGCACAGTCACAAAAAGCAAAGATTGTCCTACACAAAAATTCAGAAGTCAATGCCTGAACAGTAAGTTTCTATTTTACAAGTAGTCAGTACTTTTATCTATTTACTCATTTAATCCTACGAGGTAGGTACCTATTGCCATCCCATTTTACGGAAGAGGACATGGAGGATGGAGAGGTCAGGAGATGGCTAGAGCCAGACCTGACCCAGGCAGTCAGAGGCCAGCGTCAGATTGTCACCACTCCACCTATTGTAGGTGCCTCAGCAGACAATCCCACTCAACCTGCAAATGTTTTTTTGAGAGAGAGCATAGATAAAAGAAAAATTATCTTGCAACTCTTAAAAGCTATTGCACCAAATAGAAGAGTAAAATAATTGAAAAATTCTTCCTCCCCTTTGAAAACATGCACATGACTGTTTATCTGAAATGATTTAAATTCAGTCCAAGCAGAGCATTTGCCCCAATACCTTAGGAGTTCCGATTGCAGTTGGAACAATGGCAATGCTGTACGGAGGGGGTAAAGGAGAGGAAGATGGGTTTGGATGTATGTGGTGTGGGGGTGTTCATCGCATCAATCTGCCAAACCCACACACAATCAGACACTAGTCAGACACCCTTTGAAATGGAAAGGGTGATCATAGACAGCAGCCCACTTCTGTTCCGATGCCTGAAATAGACCAGAGCCGTGCAGGAAGCAACATCCAAACCCGATTCCCTACCCTCTAGGTTGTCACACACAGACTCCCCCTCACATGGCTCCTTACCCCACAAGAACCAGTCCCTCAATTACTGGCAGATACATGAAGAATGGAGTGAAGTTAGGCCTTAAAGGAGTGTCAATAAAGTTCTGGGAGAGCATCATGCTTTCTGGACATACATTTTTATTTCTAAAGTATGAATCGGCTAGACCTGGGCAATTGATTTTTTTTTATCAATTATAAAAGCAGTTTAATTAATGTTCATTGTAGCCCTGTGAGGCAATGTTTACTATTATCTCCATGTTATAGGGTGCAGCAACAGTTTTCACTAATTCAAGGGCAGTAATCTTTAATTGAAGCAGTTTGTTTCTATGAATAACTTCCTGATGGTTTCTATTCACCAAACCTTGCTACACCAGGGAGGCAACTGTGGCACGTAGAAAGCACACAGCCCTTGCAGGCAGACACTGGAGTAAATCCGCAGACAAGTCAGGTCACTGCTCCAAGGCTCAGCACCCCCCATCTTTGGAAATCAGAGAGTGATACCTACATTGTGAAATAGATATCCAGGACAGTAACATGGCATCTGGAGCCTGGGTTTGTATCCCAGCTCTACCACTGTGTAACCTTGGGCCAATTATTTAACCTCTATGGCCCTTTGTTTCTTCATCTGTGAAAAGGGGGTAGTTTTAGTACCAATCTATAGGGTGGTTTTGAAGATTAAATGAGTTAAAATTTGTACACCAGGTACACAGTGCCTGATCACAGTGAGTACTATGCAAATGTTTTAAGAAGAAAATAAAAGAAAGGTGAGAAGAGTTACTGTAATGTGGAAGAAAGCACCAAGCAGAGTACCCAAGACAGCACAGGTACTCCACTGGGACGTCTCCCTAAATTAGAGCAACACAGACATGGTGACCCCTGAGTGGCTGAAATTGCACCTCCACTGAGTAAAGCTCCAACAGAGCCTATTCTGTGTTAATTCTCATCACATCATTGACTTGCTTCCATTGGCCGCTCTTCACTTCTTCTCTCCCTCTCACACTGTCTTCACCGCCTATTCAGTGATTATGAAAAACCAGCCGCAGAATGTGAAATAAAATTTTGGTTCAGAAGAGCAAACTCATTTGTGAAAGAACATTTCAAAGGAAAAAGAGGACCTTGGCTCTCTGATTATATCACCAACACTGTGAACATCATCAAAGAAAAGTTTCATTATTTGCTTTTCTTTAGGAAGTTTTGCCAAGTTAAATTTTTTTAAAAAAAATAAGAATCAAAGTAACATCAGTATAGTTTTAAAATATAGGGCATTTCTTAAAGAATTACAAAGAATAACCAAGTGTTTTCTAATTATGCTCCAATGAATTTCAGAAACTTGCTGAAAATTCACTTGCTCTTGTATTAGTGTGCCTGCCTCCTCTGGGTATTTTGCATGTGTGTATCCATATATAAGAGCTCTCTTTTTGACAGACACCCACACCCACACACCCCAGAAATGCTATTTGAGTACTTATCTAAACAGACAAGTACTTGTTGAAAATAAAAATGTTCTGACCAAAGCAGCTGCACAGAGAAAAGGGATTTCATCCATCGGGAGCAAAGGAGAAAATATGATTTGGTCCAACAATTTGCACATACGCAATAATTGTTAAATCTAGCATTAGAAACGTAATGAATTTGAGTCTGATACATTTTTATACTTAGAATTTTAATTTCTTTTTTATGTACATAACAACTATGTCATATAAAAATGAAAATATAGATAAAGCAAAACAACGTTTAATAAAAATTGGAATCACCATTTTGGTGGAGCTATGATTAGGAAATATGCTTCCAAATTACATGGAGGAAGAGGACTGGAAGGCTTTAAAAATATCCTCCTTCTGTTTCTTTTTTTTTTTTTTTTTTCCCGGTATGCGGGCCTCTCACTGTTGTGGCCTCTCCCGTTGCGGAGCGCAGGCTCAGCGGCCATGGCTCACGGGCCCAGCTGCTCCGCGGCATGTGGGATCTTCCCGGACCGGGGCACGAACCCGTGTCCCCTGCATCG